>NC_142662.1:11981286-12136202 GCF_026168435.1 Sesamum indicum | reverse complement strand
ATCTTACGAAAGAAAACCCGGGAACATTGGTCTCCATCTTTCATCCACTGCATCTTAGCTCTTTGTTGCAACATAATTTGTTCGAGTTTTGCCGCTTTAGCATAAATTATTCGACAGCAATGTTCCAGGAGTAAGTAGAGCTCATTCTGTCTGTCAGAGCTCACCAATTGTTGTGCCTCATTGAGAAAACTTTTTGCTAATCGGACGTTCAGAGTCAGATCCCCCTTATTCCAATGGAATTATAATCAGTAAACCAGTTCCATTGAGGTAGCAAATAGGACTGTATATGCATAATATTATTCTGTTGAACACGCGTTTCAAGTATGCCCAAGAAATGTAACCTGAATTCTGAGACAAGGTCCTTTAATGCAAGCTGATGGTCTCGTTTGTTCAGCCCACGGACATTCCACACTGCTAGGTTCAACATGGATCATGATTAATGGGGCTGCTTGTGTTAGGACCCCTCGAGGATTCACCTGCGTCATCAATTAATTGCAAAGCATCAAAGGCATTATAAATAACCAATGCCTTACCCCTATCATCGTGTTTGTCACGTTTGCGTTCCCTAAGCACTTCTCCCTCCTCACGTCTTGGTATGTCAACCATTGTCTGTCTCATCGGTTTTCTGCTCTTTTCATTGTTTGGTTGTGGTAGAGGAGTGTTTTTTTTTGCCACATACACAGCTACTGGTGGTTTACTCGGTTTGTGAATTTTGTTCAGCGGACAATCCTTTGTCATGTGCCCCAAAATCTTACAGTTTGTGCATTTTGGAGGGAGCCATTCGTATTCAACATCAACTTTACAAGGTGTTTCCCCTCCATTTTCATCCGGTGTCATGACTATGATATGTTTTGGCAACGTTTGTGCAACATCAATCATCACACATACACGAGCAAAATCTAATCTCGTGCATGCTCTCGTTATTGCATCCGGGTAAAGAGGTCTACCCACTCCGCTAGCAACCGTACTCAATCCATAAGTAGTTCAATATTCCATTGGAAGGTGTCTATGTTTAATCCAAATAGGTACATGCTTATGTTGGAGCTTTCTCATGGCCATACCTGGTTTCCACTTTTGCAAAACTATTGGTTGTCCTTGGAACAACCAAGGTCCCCCTTCGATCACGTCTTCCATATCAATGAGTGTTTTAAATTGGAAGAAAAAGAATCCATTAGCTGTTGCTGTGACCTCCCTCAGAGCTGGTCACACCGAATGAGCGTATTCCTTCAGATGATGATAGTACGGCTTTTCCCTAGAAAATATCCGACAGCCGTATTTTTCCAACGCTTGGATCCATCACGTACTTTGTCCAAGGACGGCCGGACTACAATTTCCCCATTTTGAACCGTTGGGGCAATGAATGATAACATTTTACGGGATGAATTATTGAACTCGTGGGCAATTTTATCTTCATCAATCGCAATAGGGCTAGCATGTAGCGGTATGTTCCCAACAAATAATCCAGTCGGAATAGTTCTATATTGCTTAGGAAAAATTCTGCAATTTTCCACTTCATTGATGACATCACGCCTGACATCATCAGGGCTTAGATCATGGTTGACATCATTAGGACTTACATCATGAATGGCATCATTAGGGCTTACATCATGGCTGACATCATCAGGGCTTACATCATGGCTGACATCATTAGGGCTTACATCATGGCTGACCTCATGCGCCTTCTCACTCTCCAATTCAGCCTCCTTGTCAACCAAATGCGTCGCCACATCAGCTTCTACCTTTCCCACGTAGTCATCCACGTCAGCAAACCGCCGCACGTCACTCGTCGTCGGAAGTCCAACGGTCGCCAACGGAATCCCGTTCTCGTCATTTCTGTGCGAATCCGCCGGTGGAGATGTTGCAATTTTCTTTCCTCGCACAGCCGTTCAACGATGGACTGCCAAACCACTACCCCCAGCCCCCGTTTTCGTCGTCCCCGGCGCTGTAAGTCTCCGGCAGGCTTGTCGCAACTCGCGGGCGAACGGGTGGTCGTCTACCTTCAAGTTCTCCGCCGGCAAACGCGATTTCGCGATCCCAAATCTAGCCTCCCAACGTCGTTTCAACTCCTTCAGCGCATCCATGGCCTGGGCGTCGCCATGGTCGACCACTTTATTGGCAAGAGTGAAGAATTCCTCAAGGTTGAAGACGCACGGAAACGAAGACGACTGATTTCCGCCATTTTCGGCGGCGTGAAAACCAAATCCAAAACCCGATTGTTCTCCGGCCAAAACTCCATTTTTCCTCGTCAATAAAGGTCCTTCCACTCCCCCAGACCTTGGGTTGCCATGGGATTGCGAAGAGTTGCCGTCGGCTGCCGGAAAAATCGAGCCCGATTCTTCATCTTCCATGGCGAGATCTGGTTTTTCTCCAATAAAACCAGCAATAGTTGTCGCCCTTGGCTCCCCTTCTTCATCTACAGTACTTCCGTCATCCTCCGATGGCTCGCCGCCGTCTCCCACCTCTCCGGCCGGCGGAATTTTAGAGATAGGGCTAGTGTGTGTTTTTGATGGTGTATTAGTGTGTGTGAGAGAAGAATGAGATTTTGGAGGGTCCATTTTTTGAGAGAGAATTTTTTTAGTGAGAGAATTTTTGCATTGTTGGTACATACACTTTCACTGGGGGCTTTGTTTGCTTCTGAGGTTTGGTCAACGAACACTCCTCCGAATGCCCCAATGTCATGCATCCTGTGCATTTAGGGGGAAGCCATTCATACTCGATATCAACCTTGCATGGAGTTTCCCCGCCATCTTCATCTGGCGTCATTATGATAATATGTTTTTCCAATTTCTGCGTACCGTCAATCATCACGCATACACGAGCGAAGTCCAGTCTCGTGCATGCCCTTGTTATCGCATCAGGGTATAGAGGCTTACCCACACCGCTAGCCACAGTACTCAGTCCTTCCGTCGTCCAGAATTCCAATGGAAGGTGTCGCAGTTTTATCCAGACAGGCACATATGTATGCTTTAACTTTCTCATAGCCATATCCGGTTCCCACTTTTGCAATACAATGGTTGTCCTTGAAACAGCCATGGTCCCTCTTCTATGACCTCCTCTAATCAATTTCCGTTTTAAATTGGAAGAAAAAGAAACCATTAGCAGTTGCTATGACCTCTCGTAGCGCTGGCCAAACCGAATGGGCAAACTCCTTCAAGTGGTGATAGTACGGCTGCTTTCCCATAAAGTATCCCACTGCCGTAGATTTCCATCGTTTGGATCCGTCACGCACAGTATCAAGTGAAGGACGAACTACAACCTCCCCATTTTGCTTCGTTGGAGCAATGAAAGATAGCGTTTGTCGGGACGAATTGTTGAATGCATCAGCAAATTTATCATTAACAATCCCATTAGAACCAGTATGAAGCGGAATGTTCCCAATAAACAGAGAATGGGTGCCAATTTGTTATCCAAGTTGCTATTTTTTCCCTCCATAAAACTGCTGATGTCAGCCCTAGGATTGATGACATCAGCAGCTGTGTATGCAGTGACATCAGCAGCTGTGTGAGAAGTGACATCAGCCCTAGCATCATGGATGACATCAGCCCTAGCAAAATGGATGACATCAGCAGAAGAGTAAGCACTGACATCAGCCCTTGCAGCACTGATGATGTCAGCCCTAGTGGGGCTGACGTTAGCCGACCTCTCAATCGCCACTTCAGCATCCAAGTCACTCACAATCGGCGCCACCTCACCATCCACGTCACTCACAACCGACGCCACCTCAACATCCACGTCACTCACAACCGGCGCCACCTCAACATCCACGTCAGGAAGTCGGCATACCTCACTGGTCGTCGGAAAAATCGCCGGCCGTTCACCCGTTCGCCGGAAAATCGCGCCTGAGTGCTTCTCTCCCGTTTGGGCTGTTGTTTCATCGCCTTGTTCGCCAGAAAGGGCCTTGCACAGTCGCGCCGGATTCTGGTAGTTTCGTCAAGCATCGGACCACCATCGTCTTCGTCAAATCGTGGTTTCCCCCCATCTAGAGGCGTCGCTCCACCAGCGCCTTTCGCCTTCCCAATCGCCGTCGATGGAGGCCCAGAAATAAAATCCTTCCGCCGCGTTTCATTCGCCGGCCCAAGAAGGCAACGACGGGCTTGAATAGGTCGACGGCCGTGAGGTAGCGAGGCCACAGCCATCGTCGCCGTCTGCTTAGTCACTGTTGCGCCATTGCCAAATCTTCTCTCCCATCGCGATTTTAAAGCCACCAAAGCCTCCATTGCATCAGCGTCGCCCTCGTCCATGACTCTGCTCACAAGGCTGAGAAATTCCGCCATATTAAACTCACGCGGTGAGATTCCAGACCTTCGTCCGCCATTGAAGGAGCTTGAAAAAGCTTCAAAACCCAACAATGGCAGTGCTCTCAAAACAGCCCTATCCGTGGCGAAATCGCCTGCCTTTTCGCTCGGAACCATTGCTATAGTCTCCCCAAAGCGAGGGCAGCCCTCAGTCGCCGAAAAATCGCCGGTAGTCGGCGGATTCGAAGAGACCCATTTTTTAAAACCAAAACCCAACTGCTTCGATTCACTAAGCAACTCGCCTCCACCATCTCCCTTACTACCGTCCCCACGCTCCATGCTGTCCCCGTCACCGGACGGGGTATCTCCGGCGTCGCCCTCCTCGCCGGCGGCCGTGTCCTTGCCTCCTCCATTAGTGTGTGTTTTTTGTGGTGCAGCAGTGTGTGTGAGAGAAGAGAGAGCATTTTTAGAGAGAGAATTTTTTTTTGGGTCCATCCTCTTTTTTTTTTTTTTTGCACGGTTTTCTTAAACCAACTGTGTTTCCCTTTGATAATAACTTGTAATTATTATTATGCTTAGCAAATTTTCCACAGAAATGCCTGGGTGTTGACCTACATTTGGGTTAAGTTTCTTGGAATTCTAAAAACGTTCAATATTTAGCTTTTTTGCACGGTTTTATAAAAAAACGTTTGTTTGACTTTCTTACTAACTTGTAGTTATTATTACGCTTAGCAAACTTACCACATAAATGAATGGGTCTAGACCTACATTTAGGTCAAGTTTCGTGGAATTCTTAAAACGTTCAAAATTTAGCTGCTTTCATGGTTTTATTAAAGCAAGTTTGTTTCCCTTTCAAACTAACTTGTAGTTATTATTACACTTAGCAAATTTATCACACATATGCATGGTTCAAGACCCACATTTCGGTTAAGTTTCGTGGAATTCTGAGAACGTTCAAAATTTAAGTGTTTTGCATGGTTTTATTAAAAAAAGTTTGTTTCCCTTTCAAACTAACTTGTAGTTATTTTTGGCAAATTTACCACACAAATACATGGGTCTAAACCTTTGTTTGGGTCAAGTTTCGTGTAATTTTTAGAACGTTCAAAATTTAGCTATTTTGAATGGTTCTAATAAAGCAAGTTCGTTTCACTTTCATACAAACTTGTATTTATTATTACGCTTAACAAATTTACCACACAAATGCTTGTGTGTAGACCAATGTTTGGTTCAAGTTCCGTGGAATTCTGAGAACGTTCAAAATTTAGCTGTTGTGCACGGTTTTATTAACACATGTTTGTTTCCCTTTCATACTAACTTGTAGTTATTATTACGCTTAGCAAATTTAGCAAATAAATGCTTGGGTCTAGATCTATGTCTGCGTCATGTTTCGTGAAATTCTGAAAACATTCAAAATTTAGTTATTTTGCAGGTTTTTATTAATGCAAGTTTATTTCCCTTTCATACTAACTTGTAGTTATTATTACGCTTAGCAAATTTACCACGTAAATGCATGGGTATACACCTACGTTTGGATCAAGTTTTGTGGAATTCTGAGAACGTTCAAAATATAGTTGTTTTACACCTTTTAATTAAACCATGTTTGTTTCCTTTTCATACTAACTTATAGTCAATATTATGCTTAGCAAATTTACCACACAAATGCTTCGGTCTAAATCAACGTTTGGGTCAAGTTTCGTGGATTTCTGAGAACGTTCAAAATTTAGCTGTTTTGCACGGTTTTATTAAACCAAGTGTGCTTTCCTTTGATACTAACTTGTAGTTATTATCATACTTAGCAAATTTGCCAAAGAAATGCCCGGGTCTAGACCTACGTTTTGGTCAAGTTTCGTGGAATTCTAAGAACGTTCAATATTTAGCTTTTTTGCACAGTTTTTTTAAAGAAAGTTTGTTTGACTTTCATACTAACTTGTAGTCTTTATTATGCTTAACAAATTTCCCACAGAAATGCATGGGTCTAGGCCTACGTTTGGGTCAAGTTTCGTGGAATTCTGAGAACGTTCAATGTTTAGCTGTTTTGCACGGTTTAATAAAGTAAATTTATTTTTCTTTCATACTAACTTGTAGTTATTATTACTGTATGCAAATTTACCAAACAAATGCATGTGTGTAGACCTATACTTGGGTCAAGTTCTGTGGAATTCTGAAAAACGTTCAAAATTTAGCTGTTTTACACGGTTTTATTAAAGAAAGTTTGTTTTCCTTTCATAATAACTTGTAGTTATTATTACGCTTAACAAATTTACCACATAAATACATGGGTCTAGACCTACGTTCGGGTCAAGTTCTGTGGAATTCTTAAAATGTTCAAACTAACTTGTAGTATTATTATGCTTAGTAAATTTACCACACATGTAAATTTACTAAGCATAATAATACTATAAGTTAGTTTGAACGTTTTAAGAATTCTCTCACTAATGGTTGAAGCAGACACGATGGGCAAAAATTCTCTCACTAAAAATTCTCTCTCTCCTACACATACTAGCACACCTACAACTTCACACACAAAAACCCTAAACTACAAGTTTCCGACCGGCGACGGCGGAAAAACGACCAGCCAGATGGAGGACGACGGCGACTTGCCGGAGGAAGGGGACGTGGATGATTGGGATGGTTTCAATGGCGGTGGTGAGGAGTATGAACCGCGATTTTCCGGCCAGAAATTTGAAGAAACGGGTTTGGATGTTTTGACCGGAAAAGGCACTTGTTCGCCGGCAAATGAGACGGAAATTGTTGGGGAGAAGAGCAGTGATGTTTCTAGAGCATTTGGGCGTGTTTTGGAGGCGGAAACGATGACTGGTTCGTCGCCGCCATTGTTAGGGTTTCGAGGAGACAAAGAGTCACGGCGGAAAAAGACGACGGAAACCAGCGTTTTCACGGCCGCTGAAGGTAACCAAGGGTCTGTGGAGATGGCAACATTGTCCACGAACGAGAAAGGAGAGAACTTGACCTCTGATTCAAATCGTTCAAAGGCGCCGCAAAAACTAGGGTTTGAAGAAGCTTCCATCAATGGCGGACGAATGGAAGAACCGTTCAACCTTGACGAATTTCTGAGACTAGCCAACGCTGTCATTGACAAAGGTGATGAACAAACAGTTGCAGCCCTTACAGATCTGAAAATCCGATGGAGAATGCGTTTTAGACACTCACATTCGCTGCGTTCGTTGGTCGAGCTACATGGAGGTGGCGCGCCACCACGTCGCCAAGCTTGGAGGAGTCATCTGCCGTCGGGGAAGAGCAATATGACGACGGAAACGGAGAGTAGACGGACTGGTTCAGACCTACAGGCGCCGGCGAACGAGAAGCTTCATCTTTCCGTCGGAAACGCGTCAGATTTACTACCGCCGGCGATGGAATTTCCGGCGAGACGGCCGGCCATAAGATCTGGTGACTGTACACAAACTGCTGACGTGGATGGATGTGACGTGGAGGATGAGATGGCTGATGGGGTGGAAATTGGCAAGGATGATGACAAGGATGATGAAGTCATTGATGATGCAGGCATGACCTATGCTGATGACATCACTGCTGAGGCAAGCATGACCAATACTGATGACATCACTGCTGAGGCAATCATGATACCATCATCTGCTGATGTCACAGATGACATCACTCTGCACAAAAAGACAAAAATTCTGCATTCTAACCTTAATTCTAGTGCTCCAATGGGATTGTTCGTCGGAAACATACCTTTGCATGCATTCTCGGACACAATTATCGATGAAAAAATAGCCCATGCATTTCATAATTCAACTCGCAAAACCCTATCTTATGTGGCTCCATCGGTACAAAATGGAGAGGTGATAGTCCGACCAACATTGGATATTATAATAAATGGATCCAAACGATGGAAGACTACCGCGGTGGGATACTTCCTAGGAAAAAGGCCATATTTTCATCATCTGAAAGAGTTTGCAATGTCGGTTTGGTCGGAATTGAAGGAGGTCACTGGTACAAATAATGGATTTTTTTTCTTTCAATTCAAATCAGTTGCTGCTATGGAAGATGTCATAGAAGGAGGGCCGTGGCTATTTCAGGGGCAGCCGATTGTTCTTCAAAAATGGGAACAAGGGATGGTATTACGAAAACTTCAACATACATAGGTTCCTGTGTGGATCAAATTACGTCACCTTCCAGTCAAGTTCTGGACAGAGGAAAGACTTAGTACAGTGGCCAGTGGAGTGGGTAAACCACTGTACCCGGATGCAATCACGAGAGCATGCACGAGATTGGACTTCGCTCGTGTATGCGTAATGTTGGATGTGACCTCAAACATACCAAAGCACATTATAATTATGAATCCGGATGAGGATGGAGGAGAATCACCTTGTAAAGTAGACGTTGAGTACGAATGGCTACCACAGAAATGCAAGAGTTGTATGAAATTGGGACACTCTGCTAAAGATTGTGTTCTCAACAAACCAAAACCCGCTAAACCACCGATCGCTGTATATGTGCCTAAAGGGGGGACGCTGCAAGAAAGGCCTGAACGGAATCGGAGCCACCCTAGGGAGAATGAAGATACTACTAATATACCATCCCGGCCACCACATATGCCTGATCGGAACAAGAGTAGACCACCACCAGCTCCAGTGGTAGGAAAGCAGAAAGCGGGACGTGAGTACACTATAGATACAACCGGCCCAAGTCGAGAGGAAAGGGGTAAGGCACTTGTTATACACAACAATTTTGATGCACTTCACCTACTGGATGATACTGATGAGTCGTCTCGGGGTCCTAAGCATAGCAGCCCCATACCTAGTGATCCATGTTGAATGCAACAATATGGAATGTTCGTGACCTGAACAAACGAGACCATCAGCTGGCAGTCAGAGACATAGTTGCTGAGTTCAGGTTACAATTCCTTGGTCTCCTTGAAACTCGTGTACGTATTAATAATGCAGCTCAAATTCAATCTTTTCTATTACCCCAATGGAAATGGTATGTGGATTATGGATCTACTGGTAATCGTGTGGATTGCATGGAATGATAGTTTTATTGATGTTGTTGTGGCGGAATGTGGAACGCAATTTATGCACTGTCTTGTTACTATCCGTGCAATACATGAAACAGTTGCTATTACTGTCGCATATGGAGCCACTGAAGTGGTTGATAGGAGAGAATTATGGAGTGCTCTGGAAAATTTAGCTATACAGTGTGCTGATATCCCATGGTTGATTGGAGGGGACTTTAATGCAGTTCGCGACCTCAGTGAAGTATGTGGCACATCAGGGGATATCCGAACAGCTATGGAAGACTTTAATGCAGCCATCCAGAATACAGGATTACTACCACTACCCATGCAGGGAGAGTGGTACACATGGCACAACCACAGTGCGACTCCCCGAAACCTATGGAAAAGGCTAGACCGCATGTTGATAAATGATAGATGGATGGAACGGTACCCTAACACATTCTACTCGGTCCTTACACCACGCACTTCAGACCACTCCCCGATAGTACTATATGAGGACCAACAACAGCAATATGGAGGTATGTTCCGATTCGATAACTACCTTGCTCGCTCACCTGAGTTTATTCCTAGTGTGCAGAATATATGGCAACATAACATTATTGGTACGGCTATGTATGCTGTGACACGCAAACTCAAAGCTTTGAAACCAATCTTCCGAGAGCAAAGGAGGAAAAAAGGAGATCTATCGCACAATGTCCAAATGGCAAAAGGGTTTCTTGAAGCAGCACAAATACTTGTAAGCTCAAGACGGCGAGATGAGCTATACATTCAACTAGAACACTGTTGTCGACTCGTACTAGCCAAAGCAACAAAATTGGAACAGATTATGCTACAACAACGAGCGAAGATGCAGTGGATGAAGGGAGGTGATCAGTGCTCCCGAGTGTTCTTTCGGAAGATAGCCCAGTGAAGATCAGCAAGAAGGATCTTCCAGATCAACGATGACCAGGGATCCACTCACACCGATCCAGAAGAAGTTATTAATGAGTTTGTCACATATTACCAAAACCTACTAGGGGGAGATAGACGACGAACAGGTAATGACATTCGATTTCTCAGACCGTGGGCTAGGCACATTTGAGTAATGAGGAATCTACCACTTTACTATTACCATTCACACCAGCAGATGTCAAACAAGCGATTTTTGACATTGATGAGGACAAGGCCCCTGGCCCGGACGGATACTCATCGGGCTTCTTCAAAGCAGCATGGCCTATAGTTGGACAGGAGGTGACTTCGGCAGTACTGGACTTCTTTAGTACAGGCCTACTTTTGAAGCAGATAAATACTACACTTTTGGCGCTCATACCAAAAGTACATTCCCCTATGACAGTTAGTGAATTTCGACCCATTGCATGTTGTAATGCGATTTATAAAATCATTGCAAAGCTCATTGTCCAAAGGTTGAGTGTGATAATGGACAAACTGATCAGCCCATGCCTAGCGGCTTTTGTGCCGGGACGAAGCATTGGAGATAACATCATGCTAGCACAGGAACTCTTTACGGGATATAACCAGACTCGTCTACCTCCTAGATGTGCTCTGAAAGTTGACATCCGGAAGGCATATGACACAGTGGAGTGGGATTTCTTGATAGCAGTTATGGAGATGTTTGGATTCTCTACTACTTTTGTGAAGTGGATCGAGGAGTGTGTGACAACACCTTTATTCTCTGTTGGACTAAATGGGAAGCCCCATGGATTCTTTCGAGGAGCCAGAGGACTTCGACAGGGTGACCCTTTATCACCCTACCTATTTGTGCTTGCGATGGAAGTCCTACACTTGGGTTTACTACAGTTGATTGATCAGGAAGAGATATTTTCCTATCATTGGAAATGCGAGGCAGCCAGGATCTTTCAGTTGGGGTTTGCTGATGATGTGATACTATTTTGCCGTGCTGATATGGACTCTCTAAGAATCCTTAAAGCAGGTCTGGATCGTTTTGCTGAATGGTCGGGTCTTAGACTGAATGTACAGAAAAGCCACTTGATTATATCTCGCTCAGCGCAAGCATTGAGTGAGGAGATGTTGGCACTACTCGGATTTCAAGAAGGGGTTCTTCCAATGAGGTATCTGGGGTTACCACTTATATCGTCTCGACTAACTATAGCAGATTGCCATCCACTATTACTGAAGATTGACAAACGGATTGCTGGATGGGAAGGTACCACTATATCTTATGCTGGTAGAGTACAAATTATTAAATCTGTACTTATATCACTGAGTCTTTATTGGGCATCGGCATTTATATTACCTAAGAAAGTTATTAATGAAATTGAGAAAAGGTTGCGAACTTTCTTGTGGAAGGGAACGACGAATAGTGGCTATGCCAAGGTTGCTTGGAAAGATATATGCCAACCTAAGGAGGAGGGAGGACTTGGATTCAAGGATATCAATACCTTGAACCATGCATTGATGACAAAAAAACTATGTGATGTCATTAGATGCGACAGGACATCGATTTGGGTTGAATGGCTGTACCAGGGACGCCTACAACACACCTCTATTTGGACGATTACGGACCATGGCGGCTCATGGGGATGGAGGAAAATACTTCGATTACGGATGTTTCTCCGAACCATGGTAGACTATCGTATTGGAGATGGAAGAAATTTCTTCTTGTGGCAGGATCCATGGCACCATCTTGGCCCACTTTGTGACACCTTCCCACGAGGATTGAGGCTTCTTGGATTAGATGAGTCATCCAGACTAAGCACGGTGATTCATGAAGGAGTATGGCAGTGGCCCCTTATCACGGATATTGAGTGTTTGGAGATCACACATGCTCTACCCACTATTTTTGGAGGGGAAGATCGTATAATTTGGAGATTTGAGAATGATCGACCAACAACACAGGCTATTTATGAGTTATTTGACCCACCGGGACCGAAAGTAGGCTGGCCTTCACTACTTTCGGGATCACTCAAAATCCCACGTCACAAATTTATTCTATGGCTCGCCATCCAAGGCAAGTTGGCTACGACAGACAAACCATGGCTTGCTCACCTTGGACCATGTATCCTATGCAATGAAGGACTGACAGAGACACATGCACATTTATTCTTCCAATGCAGATTTAGTCAAAGATGTCTCACGGAAATTCGAAGAACAATACGATTCTTATGGCCCAATAGAGAGTGGAAAGATGATATTACATGGGCTTCACAGAGATGGAGGGGTAAACACATAATCAACATGTCTTATAGAGCACTACTTGCAGCATGTGTATACCACATTTGGAAGGAAAGAAACCTGAGACGATTCGATCACACCGAGAGGACACCTACTACCATAGCATTACTGATCATTGAGGACATTAGACAGCGAATCCATACCATCTCCCTCTCTAGATCAGTCAGTACACGTGCTTTATTTAGATTATGGCGAATCCCTTGGCCTGTCGAGGGATAAACCATTTGGGAACCATATTGTTGTACTGTACCATTTTTACTCAATGAAACTTACTTTTACCGAAAAAAAAATTTACCACACATGTGCTTGGGTCAAGACCTACGTTTCGGTTATGTTTCGTGGAATTTTGAGAACGTTCAAATTTAGCTGTTTTGCATGGTTTTATTAAAGCAAGTTTGTTTCCCTTTCAAACTAATTTAATAGTTATTATTACGCTTAGCAAATTTACCACACATATGCATAGGTCTAGACCTACGTTTCGGTTAAGTTTCGTGGAATTCTGAGAATGTTTAAAATTTAGATATTTAGATATTTAGAATTCGGAGAGGATGACGACGACGGACAGAACGAGGACAGTGGTGGCCGATGGTATGAGAACGTCGGAGGAGATTCGCCAAAAAATCTGCTGCGCGATGAAGATGAACGATCAGATTCAATTTCACCGACGTTTTTCGCTGATTTTCCACAGACTGATGGCACCCCAAGCATCGTAGAGGATAGAGCAACGGATCCCTTGGAGAAAGATGAAATTTTCAGGCGGAAAGAGCCTACAACTAGGGTGCCGCCATTGCTAGGGTTCGAGGAAGACGAAAGGTCGCGATCCAAAACGACGATGAAGGACGGCTGTTTTCCGATCTCTGAGGGTTGCAACAGCATCGTGGGGACTAGGGGAGGATTACCCATGGGAAAAGAAACAAATTTCGCAGCAGCACTAGAAAAGCCGAAACTAGGGTTTCCCGACGGCGTGAACTTGATGAACGACAATGGCGGACACAAAATTTCGCCGGCAGACTTTAACTTGGAGGAATTCTTGGGACTGGCTAATCGTGTGTTGGATGGAGATGAAGCATCCTTGTTGGCTCTCAAAGACCTAAAAAATCGATGGGAAGAAAAATTCGATCGCAGCGTTTTGCAGCGGCCGGCGACGATGACTGCTGGCATGAGAAAGGCATGGCGCTGTGTTCTGCAGCAAAGGGGACCGGTTTAGATGGAAAACAGACGGAGAATAGGGATGCTGCTGCTGGTTCGTCTTCTTCCCCGGTGAATCTGCAGATTCCGGCGATCCCTATGCAGATTCCGGCGATCCCTATGCAGATTCCGGCGAAAAATAAAAGTCCACCGGTGAACAGCAGCAGGATAACGGCGGTGGGAACTTCTGACGCGATTCCGGCGAGATTCCGGCAGCAGGTTGACGTGAATGCTGCAGATGGTGAGGTAAGCAATGATGCAAGTGCTGACACAGGCGATGATGCAAGTGCTGACACAGGCGATGATGCAAATGCTGATGTCATGGTTGATGATGCAGGCTGTGACATCAGCAATGATGTGGAAAAAAACAGTCCTCTTGCCACACATTTGTGTCCTATTACTACGGGATTATATATCGGAAACATTCCGTTGCAAGCAAATTCGAATGCTTACGTTGATGACAAAATTGCCAATGCATTTAATAACTCAACACGGAAAACACTATCATTCATTGCCCCTACCATACAAAATGGGGAGACTATCGTTCGTCCATCCTTGGATATTGTGCGTGAAGGGTCTAAACGGTGGAAAACTACTGCAGTTGGATACTTTATGGGAAAAAGACCTTATTATCATCATTTGAAGGAATATGCGCATTCGGTATGGCCCGCATTACGTGAGGTAACAGCGACTGTTAATGGTTTTTTCTACTTTCAATTTAAAACTGTCATTGATATGGAGGAGGTGATAGAAGGGGGACCATGGCTGTTCCAAGGACAACCAATAGTACTACAGAAATGGGAACCGGGTATGGCTATGAGAAAATTGCAGCATACACAAGTGCCCGTTTGGATTAAATTGAGGCATCTTCCGATGGAATTCTGGACAACAGAAGGCTTGAGCATGGTGGCTAGTGGTGTGGGTAAGCCTTTGTACCCAGATGCGATTACGAGAGCATGCACGAGACTGGACTTTGCTCGTGTATGCGTGATGATTGATATCACACATAAGTTTACCAAACATATTATTGTCATGGTACCAAATGAAGATGGAGGAGAAACACCTTGCAAAATTGATATTTAGTACGAATGGCTCCCGCCAAAGTGCACTACATGCATGACACTGGGACATATGAGTAAGGACTGTGTAATGAACAAGACCCATAAACCGACGAAGCCACCAATAAATGTGTATGTGCCAAAAGTCACGGTGCCACCGCCAAAACCACCGGTTAAGGAAAAAATGACGACAAAACCAGTGGCTGTAAACATACCCAAAGCCGATGCGATTAATATTGAACGGAATTACTCCAAGCAAGATGAGAGGGGTAAGGCAATTGTTATCTATAATACCTATGATGCATTGCACTTAATTGATGACGCAGATGAACATCCAGGGGGTCCTAACACAAGCAGCCCCTTATATAATAATCCATGTTGAACATCGCTGTGTGGAACGTCCGTGGGCCGAACAAACGAGACCATCAGCTCGCTTTAAAGGATCTTGTCTCTGAGTACAGGTTACACTTCCTTGGCATTCTTGAAACTCGAGTTCGATTGAGTAATGTTGTACTTATTTAATCTTTCTTACTTTCGCAATGGAAATGGTTTGTCGATTATTCTTCTGTTGAAAATCGTATCTGGCTAACTTGGGACGATACTATTGTTGATGTCCATATACTAGAATTGGGGGATCAGTTTATCCACTGTCGGGTTACTTTTTTGGGTAAATGTAAGTTTCATTAAAAAAATAGGTAAAGAGTACAAAGTACAACAATCAAATGGTGGTACCCCCAACAGACCAAGGGATACGCCAAATTCTATAGAGTGCACATGTACTAATAGAACTGGAAAGATTAATACTAATTATCCTTAACGTCTTCTATGATGCAAGTAGCTAATACAGCTTTCGGCCGATGGGTGTGCTCAAATCGTCTCAAATTCCTCTCTCGCCATATATGGTATATGCATGCACCAAGTAATGCTCGATAAGCAACATTAACAATATGCTTCCCCCTCCACTTCCTCGATGCCCATTCCACGTCTTTTGTCCACTGACGATTGGGCCAAGCAAATCGGATATGATGTCGTATAGCTGCAAGGCATCCTTTGCTATATCGACATCGGAAGAACATGTGAGTGTGAGTCTCCGCTGCACCCTCGTCACAGAGAATACATCCCCCTAGATGCGTCATCCATGGTTTATCAGTTGTCGGTAGCTTCTCCTGAATTGCTAACCAAAGAATGAAGTTATGACGGGGAATCTTCAAAGAACCCGAAAGTAGTGAAGACCATCCTACTTTCGGTCCAGGTGGACAGAAAAGTCTATATAGGGATTGTGTAGTGGGTCGTCCCTCTGAAAACCGCCAGTTGATCCTGTCATCCCCTCCATGAATCTGGGGTAACATGTAGATAATCTCCATACATTCCAAATCGGTAATGAAGGGCCACTGCCATTGCCCCTCATTAATGACTACTTGTAGTTTGGTGGATTCATCAATTCCTAAGAGGCTCGGTCCCCTTGGGAATCTAGCAATAAGTGGGCCCAAGTGGTGCCACAGGTCCTTCCACAAGTAGAATGACCTCTCCTCTCCAATAAGAAACTCTGTCATAGGTAGTATAGAGCTGCGAAGTCGGAGCAGTTTTCGCCATCCCCATGATCCTCCCTTCTCATTAATTGTCCAAATAGAAGTGTTGTGCAATCGTGTCTGCTTCAACCATTCAACCCATATAGATGTTCGGTCACATCTAATAACATCACATAACTTTTTTGCTATTAATGAGCGGTTAAGGATACCGATATCCTTAATTCCTTGGCCACCTTCTTTAATTGGTTTACACACATCCTTCCACGCTACCTTGGCGTAACCCGACGTAGAAGTGCCTTTCCAAAGAAAAGTTCTGAGCCGTTTCTCAATTTGTTTAATAATAGCCTTCGGTAAGATGAATGCAGACGCCCAATAAATGCTCATTGCTGAAAGTACAGATTTAATAATTTGTATACGTCCAGCATATGATAATGAAATTCCTTCCCAGCCATTAATGCGAGTATCAATTTTCAAGAGAAGTGGTTGACAATCGGATATAGACAATCTAGAAGATAGTAGGGGGAGACCCAAGTACCTCATTGGTAGTTGGCCCTCTTGGAAGCCCATTATTGTTAAAATCTGATCCTTCCAACCTTGTGCCGATCGAGAAATAATGACATGACTTTTTTGTACATTCAGCCGAAGTCCCGACCATTCTGCAAATCGGTCCAACCCCCTCTTGAGGGTCCTGAGTGAATTCAAGTCGGCTCTACAGAAAAGCAGGAGATCGTCTGCGAATCCCAACTGGAAGACTTTGGCCGGCTCACATTTCCAGTGATAAGAGAATTGCAAATCCTGCTCAATAAGTTGCAATAATCCCAAATGCAAGACTTCCATAACGAGAACAAAGAGATAGGGCGATAGAGGGTCTCCCTGTCTTAATCCATGTGCTCCTGCAAAGAAACCGTGAGGGTTTCCATTAAGACCAATCAAAAAAGCCGCCGTCGTTACACACTCCTCAATCCACCTGGTGAACGTTTGGGGGAATCTAAATAGTTGCAAGACCGCAAGTAGGAAATCCCACTCTACAGTATCATATGCCTTCCTGATATCGACTTTTAGGGTACAACGAGGTGGAAGCCTCACCTGGTGGTATCCCGTGAGTAGCTCCTGTGCCAACAAAATATTGTCCCCAATGCTACGCCCTGGAATAAACGCTCCCTGACAGGGACTAATAATCTTGTCCAGGACCACACTCAACCGCTGGACAAGTAATTTCGCAATAATTTTGTATAACACATTACAACATGAAATTGGCCTAAAATCACCAACAGTCATAGGAGTGTGTACCTTTGGGATTAGTGCCAGAAGTGTGGAGTTGACTTGTTTGAGTAGTTTACCGGTACTAAAGAATTCCAGTACCGCCTTTGTAACTTCCTGTCCTACCACTGGCCAGGCTGCTTTAAAGAATCCTAATGAGTATCCATCAGGTCCCGGGGCCTTGTCATCTGCAATGTCAAATACTGCTTGCTTCACATCATCCGGAGTAAACGCCAATATAAGATGACCAGCCTCTTCATTCGAAAGAATATGTCTTGCCCACGGTCTGAGAAAGCCAATATCTAGCGTTATCTGACGTCTGTTACCGCCCAAAAGATTTTGATAGTAAAAGACAAATTCATTGATAATCTCTTCTGGTTCAGTGTGGATGGTCCCGTTGTCATCATTAATCTGTAGTATCCTCCTTGCCACCCTTCTCTTGGCAATTTTACGAGTTACTAATATGACTATCAATGAACCTGTTATCATTACTGTTGTTTATGGTGCATCTGAGGTAATTGACCGTCGGAGCTTGTGGATTGCACTGGAGACACTCGCTCAGCAGTGCTCTGACATCCCTTGGATGGTAGGAGGGGACTTTAATGCTGTACGTGAACTTAACGAGGTATGTGGCATATCAGGAGATATTAGGATGGCCACTGAAGAATTTAATGCCGGCATACTGGACGCGGGGCTGATTCCACTTCCTTTGCAAGGTGAATGGTTCACATGGCATAATTGTAGTTCATCCACGCGGAGTTTATGGAAGCGGTTGGACCGAATTCTTATTAATGATCGTTGGCTGGCACGGTTCCCTACATCATCCTATCATAGTCTCACACCACGGACATCTGACCACTCACCACTGGTGTTACATGGGGATACACAGCAGCATAATGGAGGTATGTTTTGCTTTGATAATTATCTCGCCCGTTCACCTGACTTTATCCCCATTGTACAGAACATTTGGCATCATGAGATTGTTGGTGTACCAATGTATGCCGTGACACGTAAACTGAAGGTACTTAAACCAGTTTTCAGACTGCAGAGGAGAAATAAGGGGGATTTGACACTGAATGTCCAACTAGCCAAAGGTTTTCTTGATGAGGCACAACATTTGGTGAGCTCCGATAGACAGAATGAGCTCTATTTACTGCTGGAACATTGCTGTCGACTCGTTTATGCCAAAGCGGCAAAACTCGAACAAATCATGTTGCAACAGAGAGCCAAGATGCAGTGGATGAAAGACGGAGACCAATGTTCCCGGGTTTTCTTCCTAAGATTGCACAGAGACGAGCAATGTGAAGAATCTTGCAGATAAATGATGAGAATGGTAACACACACTTGGACCAAGAAGAGGTCGCACATGAGTTTGTCTCATATTATCAGAACCTCTTAGAAGGTATTAGACGACGATGGACAGTGGATATTCGTTACCATGGGCAAGACACTGTATTACTGATGAGGAAGCCAACCATTTACTCCTACCTTTCTCATCGGACGATGTGAAGCAAGCAGTGTTTGCTATTGCTGAAGACAAGGCACCGGGACCAGATGGTTACTCGTCAGGGTTCTTCAAAGCGGCTTGGCCAGTGGTGGGGGAAGAAGTTACGAAAGCGGTACTAGATTTTTTTTCTATCGGAAAACTTCTGAAGCAGATCAACTCGACGATCTTGGCTCTGATCCCAAAGGTACATACTCCAATGTCGGTTAATGACTTTAGACCAATTTCATGTTGCAATGTTTTATACAAGATCATTGCGAAACTACTTGTCCAAAGAATTAGCGTGTTGTTGGACAAGATAGTTAGCCCCTGTCAGACAGCTTTTATTCCGGGAAGAAGCATTGGGGAACAATATTATGTTAGCACAGGAACTATTCTCGAGATATAACCAGATGTGCCTACCTCCCAGATGCGCACTCAAAGTGGAGGAAGGCCTATGGTACAGTGGAGTGGGACTTCCTTTTAGCAGTATTGCAGTTGTTCGGATTTCCACCTACGTTCACAAGGTGGATTGAGGAGTGTGTATCCACGACATCATTCTCGATTGGGCTCAATGGAAAACCACATGGATTTTTTTCTGGAGCGAGAGGATTACGACAGGGAGACCCACTTTCTCCTTATTTGTTTGTTCTTGTTATGGAAGCTTTACATCTGGGATTCTTGCAAGGAATTGAACAGGACATGCAATTCACTTATCATTGGAAGTGTGAGAGTTCCAAGGTGTTCCAGTTGGGATTTGCAGATGACCTTCTCCTCTTCTGCAGAGCTGACCTTGAATCCATCAGAGTCTTCAAAGAAGGATTGGACTGGTTTGCGGAATTATCGGGCCTTCGGCTGAATGTTCATAAAAGCCACTTAGTCATTTCACGTTCGGCTCAAGAATTGAAAGACATGATGTTGGAGATTTTAGGCTTTCAAGAGGGACATCTTCCAATGAGGTATCTGGGTCTTCCTTTCCGGTAAATGTAAATTTCATTAATAAAGAGTAATGGTACAGTACAACATGGTACAACATGGGATTATCAACTGGTTTCTCCCTCTACCCAAGGGATACGCCATAATCTATACAATGCTCGTGTACTGACTGACGATGCTAAATCAACGCTAAGAATCCTCTGTCTGACGTCATTGATGATTAGTATGCTCAATGTGGCCGGTGTCCGCTCAGTATGATCAAATCTCCTCAAGTTCCTCTCCTTCCATATGTGGTAGACGCACGCCGCCAGTAGTGTACGGTAAGCTCTATTAATAATGTGCTCCCCTCTCCATTTCCGTGTCGCCCATTCAATATCTGTTGCCCAATCTCTATTGGGCCAGTGAAAGCGAATCCTTCTGCGAATCTCATAAAGGCACTGACGACTAAATCTGCATTGGAAGAATAAATGTGGATGAGATTCCGCAGCTCCCTCATCGCACAGTATGCACACCCCCAGGTGGGATAGCCATGATTTGTCTGTGGTAGGAAGTTTGCCAAGGATTGCTAGCCATAAGATGAACGAATGGCGAGGAATCTTCAAGGAGCCCAAAAGTAGTGAAGACCATCCTACTTTCGGCTCGGGGTGAGTGAATAATCGGTAGAGGGCCTGAGTAGTAGGTTGCCCTTCGTCACATCTCCACACCACCCGATCCTCTCCTCCGAGAATAAGCGGTAGGTTATGTGTGATTTCCAAACATTCAAAGTCAGTGATGGTAGGCCATTGCCATTCTCCTGCTGAAATCACCAAGCTGAGTTTTGCTGATTCTTCAAGTCTAAGATGGCGGGGACCTTGAGGGAATCGCTCGATAAGTGGACCCAAGTGATGCCACGGGTCCTGCCAAACAAAGAATCGATCTCCATTTCCAATCTGGTAATCCACGATAGTGCGAAGGAAAGGACGTAGCCTGAGTATTTTTCGCCATCCCCAAGAACCTCCATGTTCACGAATAGTCCAAATCGATCTCTCACGTAATCGGTCTTGGTAGAGCCACTGAACCCATATGGATGTCCTGTCACACTGGATAACATCACATAGTTTCTTGCTCATTAATGCGCGATTCAAGGTGGAGATATCCTTGAACCCAAGTCCCCCCTCATCCATCGGTCGACACTTAATATCCTCTAGACTATCTATCTCTGATTGCCAACCGCTTATTTCAATAATTGATGCATGTATCAATGGATGGGAAGGGATTTCGTTATCATATGTTGGTCGGGTACAAATCATCAAATCTGTGCTTTCAGCATTGAGTTTATATTGGGCATCTGCATTCATATTACCTAAGAAAGTCATCAATGAAATTGAGAAGAGGTTGAGGACCTTCCTTTGGAAGGGTACGACGTCTAATGGTTACGCCAAGGTTGCCTGGAAAGATGTGTGTCGGCCAATGGATGAGGGAGGACTTGGGTTCAAGGACATCTCTACCTTGAATCGCGCATTAATGTGCAAGAAATTATGTGATGTAATCCGGTGTGATAGGACATCCATATGGGTTCAGTGGCTATACCAAGACCGGTTATGTGACACATCGATTTGGACTGTTCGTGAACATGAAGGTTCTTGGGGATGCGGAAAATGCTCAGGCTCTGTCCTTTCCTTCGATCTATCGTGAACTACCAAATTGGAAATGGAGGGAGATTCTATATTTGGCAGGACCCATGGCATCACTTGGGACCACTTATCGAGCAATTCCCTCGTGGTCCAAATCATCTTGGTATTGAAAAATCAGCAAAACTCAGTTCGGTGATTTCAGCAGGAGAGTGGCATTGGCCCCCCATCACGGACTTCGAATGTTTGGAAATCACACATAACCTGCCGTTTATCTTTGGAGGAGAGGACCGAGTGGTATGGAGATTTAACGGAGGGCAGCCTACTACCCAGGCCCTCTACCGATTATTTGACCCCCCTGAGCCGAAAGTATAGTGGTCTTTGCTACTTTCGGGCTCGCTGAAGATACCTCGTCATTCGTTCATTTTATGGCTCGCAATACTTGGCAAACTACCATCCACGGATAAACCATGGCTATCTCATCTTGGAGCGTGCATCTTGTGCGAGGAGGGAGCTACGGAATCTCATTCACACTTATTCTTCCGATGCAGATATAGTCGTCAGTGCTTGCTTGAGATTCGCAGACGAATTCGATTTCACTGGCCCAACAGGGATTGGGCAATGGATATTGAGTGGGCGACGTGGAAATGGAGAGGTAAGCACATTGTCAATATCGCTTACCGTACACTACTTGCAGCATGTGTCTACGACATATGGAGGGAAAGGAATTTGAGGAGATTTGAACACACTGAGAGGACACCAGCCACTTTGAGCATCCTGATCACTGATGATGTCAAACACAGAATTCTTAGTGTCAATTTCCCTTCAACAATCAGTACACGAGCATTGTATAGATTATGGCGTATCCCTTGGGTTGAGGGAGAAACCAATTAAAGAACACATGTTGTACTGTACCATTACTTATATTAATGAAATTTACATTTACCAAAAAAAAAAAAAACAATGTGATCCTCAAGTGGTTTCTCCCTCGACAGGCCAAGGGATACGCCATAGTCTATATAACGCACGTGTACTCACCAAATAGGCTAATTTAATGCTAATGATCTATTTTGCACGGTTTTATTAACACAAGATTGCTTCTCTTGCATAATAACTTGTAGTTGTTATTAGGATTAGCAAATTTACCACGCAAATGCATGGGTCTATATCTACGTTTGGGTCAAGTTTCGTGGAATTCTGGTAACGTTCAAAATTTAGCAATTTTGCATAGTTTTATCAAACCAAGTGTGTTTTTCTTTGATACTAACTTGTAGTTATTATTATGCTTAGCAAATTTTCCACAGAAATGCCTGGGTCTTGACCAACGTTTGGGTTAAGTTTCGTGGAATTCTAAGAACGTTCAATATTCAGCTTTTTTGCACAGTTTTATTAAAGAAAGTTTGTTTGACTTTCATATTAACTTGTAGTTATTATTACGCTTAACAAATTTACCACAAAAATGTATGGGTCTAGACCTACACTTGGGTCAAGTTTTGTGGAATTCTGAAAAACGTTCAGAATTTAGCTGTTTTGCACAGTTTTATTAAAGAAAGTTTGCTTTTCTTTCATAATAACTTGTACTTATTAATACGCTCAGCAAATTTACCACAAAAATGCATGGGTCGGTCAAGTTTCATGGAATGCTTAAAACGTTCAAAATTTAGTTGTTTTGCTTGGTTTTACTAAAAGCAAGTTTGTTTCCCTTTCAAACAAACTAGTAGTTATGATTACGCTTAGCAAATTTACAATACCTATGCATGGGTCAATATGCATAGCAAATTTACCAAACAAGTTTGTTTCGGTTAAGTTTCGTGGAATTCTGAGAGCGCTCAAAATTTAGCTGTTTTGAACGGTTCTGCTAAAGCAAGTTCGTTTCACTTTCGTACAAACTTGTAGTGATTATTACGCTTAGCAAATTTACCACACAAATGCTCTGGTTTAGACCAATGTTTGGTTCAAATTCCGTGGAATCTTGAGGACGTTCAAAATTTAGCTGTTGTGCACGGTTTTATTAACACAAGTTTGTTTCCCTTTCATACTAACTTGTAGTTATTATTACGCTTAGCAAATATAGCAAATAAATGCTTGGGTCTAGATCTACGTTTGGGACAAGTTTATTGGAATTTTGAGAACTTCCAAAATTTAGTTACTTTGCAGGTTTTTATTAATGCAAGTTTGTTTCCTTTTCATACTAACTTGTAGTTATTATTACGCTCAGCAAATTTACCACATAAATGCATGGGTCTAGACCTACGTTTGGGTCAAGTTTCCTGGAATTCTTAAAACGTTCAAAATTTAGCTGTTTTGCATGGTTTTATTAAAGCAAGTTTGTTTCCCTTTCAAACTAACTTGTAGTTATTATTTCGCTTAGCAAATTTACCACACATATGCATAGCTCAAGACCTACGTTTCGATTAAGTTTCGTGAAATTCTGAAAACGTTCAAAATTTAGTTATTTTGCACAGTTTTATTAAAAAAAGTTTGTTTCCCTTTCAAACTAACTTGTAGTTATTTTTTGGAAAATTTACCACACAAATGGGTCTAAACCTTTCTTTGGGTCAAGTTTCGTGGAATTTTGAGAACGTTCAAAATTTAGCTATTTTGTACGGTTCTATTAAAGCAAGTTCGTTTCACTTTCATACAAACTTCTAGTTATTGCTACACTTAGCAAATTTACCACACAAATGCTTGGGTATAGACCAATGTTTGGTTCAAGTTCAGTGGAATTTTGAGAACATTCAAAATTTAGCTGTTGTGCACGGTTTTATTAACACAAGTTAGTTTTCCTTTCATACTAATTTGTAGTTACTATTACGCTTAGCAAATTTAGAAAATAAATGCTTAGGTCTAGATCTACGTTTGGGTCAAGTTTGTTGGAATTCTAAAGATTTTCAAAATTTGGTTATTTGCAGGTTTTATTAATGGAAGTTCGTTTCCTTTTCATACTAACTTGTAGTTATTATTACGCTCAGCAAAGTTACCACATAAATGCATGGGTCTAGACCTACGTTTCGGTCAAGTTTCGTGGAATTCTTAAAACGTTCAAAATTTAGCTGTTTTGCATGGTTTTATTAAAGCATGTTTGTTTCCCTTTCAAACTAACTTGTAGTTATTATTATGCTTAGCAAATTTACCACACATATGCATGGTTCAAGACCTACGTTTCGATTAAGTTTCGTCGAATTCTGAGAATGATCAAAATTTAGCTGTTTTGCACGATTTTATTAAAAAAAGTTTGTTTCCCTTTCAAACTAACTTATAGTTATTTTTGGCCAATTTACCACATAAATACATGGGTCTAAACCTTTGTTTGCGTCAAGTTTCGTGGAATTTTGAGAACATTCAAAATTTAGCCGTTTTGAACGGTTCTAATAAAGCAAGTTCGTTTCACTTTCATACAAACTTGTAGTTATTATTATGCTTTGCAAATTTACCACATAAATGCTTGGGTCTAGACCAATTTTTGGTTCAAGTTCCGTGGAATTCTGAGAACGTTCAAAATTTAATTGTTGCGCACTGTTTTATTAACACAAGTTTGTTTCCTCTTTCATACTAACTTGTAGTTATTATTACGCTTAGAAAATTTAGCAAATAAATGCTTGGGTCTAGATCTACGTTTGGGTCAAGTTTTGTGAAATTCTGAAAACTTTCAAAATTTAGTTTTTTTGTCAAGTTTTATTAATTCAAGTTTGTTTCCCTTTCACACTAACTTGTAGTTATTATTACGCTTAGCAAATTTACCACACAAATGCATGGGTATAGACCTACGTTTGGATCAAGTTTCGTGGAATTTTGAGAATGTTCAAAATATAGCTGTTCTACACGTTTTTATTAAACCAAGTTTGTTTCCTTTTAATACTAACTTGTAGTCATTATGACGCTTAGAAAATTACCACACAAATGCTTGGGTCTAGATTAACGTTTGGGTCAAGGTTCGTGGAATTCTGAGAACGTTAAAAATTTAGCTGTTTTGCACGGTTTTATTAAACCAAGTGTGTTTCCCCTTGATACTAACTTGTAGTTATTATTATGCTTAGCAAATTTGCCACATAAATGCCTCGGTCTTGACCAACCTTTGGGTCAAGTTTCGTGGAATTCTAAGAACGTTCAATATTTAGCTTTTTTGCACGGTTTTATTAAAGAAAGTTTGTTTGACTTTCATACTAACTTATAGTTATTATTACGCTTAGCAAACTTACCACACAAATGCATGGGTCTGGGCCTACGTTTGGGTCAAGTTTCACGGAATTATGAGAAAATTCAAAATATAGCTGTTTTACACGGTTTTATTCAACAAAGTTTGTTTCTTTTTCATACTAACTAGTAGTCATTATTACGCTTAACAAGTTTACCACAGAAATGCATCTATCTAGACCTACATTTAGGTCAAGTTTCATAGAATTCTGAGAACGTTCCATGTTTAGCTGTTTTGAACGGTTTTTTTGGGTAAATGTAAGTTTCATTAAGTAAAAAAGGTAGTACAGTACAACAATGTGATCATCAGTTGGTTTCTCCGTCGTCAGGCCAAGGGATACGCCATAGTCTATATAAAGCTCGTGTACTGACTGATGTAGGTAAGCTAATGCTAAGGATTCGCTGTCTAATATCCTCAACTATGAATAATGCCATGGTGCTCGTTGTCCTCTCGGTGTACTCAAATCGTCTCAAGTTTCTCTCCCTCCAAATGTGGTAAACACATGCTGCTAATAGTGCTCGATAAGACATGTTAACAATGTGTTTACCTCTCCATTTCTGGGAAGCCCAGTCAACATCCGTTTGCCAGTCTCTATTGGGCCAGGAAAATCGTACCATTCTTTGTATTGCTGCAAGACACTGTTGACTGAATCTGCACTGAAAAAATAGGTGTCCATGTGTCTCCATCGCTCCCTCGGTACATAGAATACAAGGGCCAAGGTGGGCTAACCACGGTTTGTCCGTCGTGGCCAACTTGCCAAGAATAGCAAGCCATAGGATGAATAAGTGACGTGGGATCTTCAGTGATCCCGAAAGTAGTGAAGACCAGCCTACTTTCGGTCCTGGGGGATCGATTAACCTATACAGAGCCTGAGATGTGGGATACCCCTGCTCAAATCTCCAGATGATACGGTCTTCCCCTCCATGGATCGTGGGCAATGAATGTGTGATTTCCAAACACTCAATCACTGTACTGAGTTTGGCTGATTCCTCTATTTTTTTTTTTGGTAAATGTAAGTATCATTAAGTAAAATGAAATAGTAGTACAGTACAACAGTGTGGTTATCAGTTGGTTTCTCCCTCGACAGGCCAAGGGATACGCCACAGTCTATATAAAGCTCTTGTACTGACTGATCTAGGTAGAGAGATACTAAGGATCCGCTGCTTGATATCCTCAACTATCAATAAAGCCATGGTGCTAGGTGTCCTCTCGGTGTGCTCGAATCTTCTCAAGTTTCTCTCCCTCCAAATGTGGTAAACACATGATGCTAATAGTGCTCGATAAGATATGTTAACAATGTGTTTACCTCTCCATTTTTGGGAAGCCCATTCAATATCCGTTTTCCAGTCTATATTGGGCCAAGAATATCGTACCATTCTCCGGATAGCTGTGAGACACTGTCGACTAAATCTGCACTGAAAGAATAAGTGGCCATGTGTCTCTGTCGCTCCATCATTACATAGAATACATGGGCCAAGGTGCGCTAACCATGATTTGTCCGTTGTAGCCAATTTGCCTAGAATAGCACGCCACAGGATGAACAAATGACGTGGAATCTTCAGTGATCCCGAAAGTAGTGAAGCCCAGCCTACTTTCGGTCCTGGGGGATCAAAAAGCCTATATAGAGCCTGGGTTGTAGGTTTACCCTGATCAAATCTCCAAATAATTCGGTCCTCCCCTCCATGAATTGTGGGTAAACCATGTGTGATCTCCAGACACTCAAAATCTGTGATAGGAGGCCACTGCCACTCTCCTTCACTAATAACCGTGCTCAATCTGGCTGATTCCTCTATTCTGAGTAGTCTCGGTCCCCGTGGGAATGCGACACTGAGTGGTCCGAGATAATGCCACGGTTCCTGCCAAAGGTAAAAAGTTCGCCCATCGCCAATCTGATAGTCCACCATAGGGCGGAGGAAAGCCCGTAGACGTAGAATTTTCTGCCAACCCCATGAGCCTCCATTCTCCCTAATCGTCCAAATGGAGGTGTCGCGTAATCGACCCTGGTAAAGCCATTCAACCCAAATTGAGGTCCTATCGCACCTGATGATATCACAGAGTTTCTTGGTCATTAATGTGCGATTCAAGATAGCAATATCTTTGAATCCTATTCCTCCCTCATCTTTCGGTCGGCAGAGATCTTTCCATGCTACCTTCGCATAACCACTGTTTGTTGTCCCCTTCCACAAGAAAGTTCGTAGTCTCTTCTCAATTTCGTTAGTAACTTTCTTTGGAAGAATGAACGCCGATGACCAATATAAACTCAGCGACAAGAGTACAGATTTAATAATCTGCACCCAACCAGCATAAGAAAGAGCCATACCCTCCCAACCCGCAATGCGTTTATCAATTTTCAACAATAGAGGGTTACAATCAGCAACTGTTAAACGAGAAGATAAAAGAGGCTGATTCCTCTATTCCGAGTAGCCTCGGTCCCCGTGGGAATGAGTCACTAAGAGGGCCAAGATAATGCCACGGGTCCTGCCAAAGGTAGAATCTCCTCCCGTCTCTGATCTGATAGTCGACCATAGGCCGGAGGAAAACCCATAGACGTAGAATTTTTCGCCAACTCCATGAGCCTCCATGCTCCCGAATCGTCCAAATGGAAGTGTCTCGTAACCGTCCCCGATATAGCCATTCCACCCATATTGAGGTCCTATCGCACATAATGATATCACATAGTTTCTTCATCATTAATGCACGATTCAAGATAGGAATATCCTTGAATCCTAATCCTCCCTCATCCGTCGGTCGACATAGATCCTTCCATGCTACCTTTGCATAACCGGTAGTTGTTGTCCCCTTCCACAAGAATGTTCGCAACCTCTTTTCAATTTCATTTGTAACTTTCTTTGGCAAGATGAATGCCGATGCCCAATATAAACTCAGCGACATGAGTACAGATTTTATAATTTGCACCCTACCGGCATATGAAATAGCCATTCCCTCCCAACCAGCAATACGCTTATCAATTTTCAACAATAATGGATGACAATCAGCGATCGTTAATCGAGAAGATAAAAGAGGCAATCCCAAGTACCTCATCGGTAAGACTCCCTCTTGAAACCCGAGTGTTGCCAGCATCTCCTCGCGTAATCCTTGTGCTGACCGTGAGATAATAAGATCGCTTTTCTGCACGTTCAGCCTGAGACCCGACCATTCAGCAAAGCGATCCAATCCAGTTTTGAAGGTTCCAATAGAATTCATATCAGCTTTACAAAATAGCAGCAAATCATCAGCAAATCCCAACTGAAAAACCCTAGCTGTATCACATTTCCAGTGGAAGGAAAATAATTCATTCTGGTCAATCAACTGTAGGAAACCCACGTGAAGGACTTCCATCACAAGCACGAACAAGTATGGTGATAGAGGATCACCCTGTCGAAGCCCTCTAGCCCCCTTAAAGAAACCATGAGGTTTCCCATTCAGCCCAACAGAAAACGAGGGCGTTGTGACACACACCTCAATCCACTTCACGAAAGGAGAGGGGAACCCAAATAACTCCATGTCATATCCCTTTCGAATGTCCACTTTCAAAGCACACAGGGGCGGTAGACGGGCCTGGTTGTATCCCGTAAACAGCTCCTACGCCAACATAATATTGTCTCCAATGCTTCGTCCGGGCACAAACGCCGCTTGGCACAGACTAATTAATTTGTCCAGTATCACACTCAACCGTTGGACAATGAGCTTGACAATTATCTTATACAACACATTACAACAAGATATAGGACGAAACTCATTAACGGTCATAGGAATGTACCTTTGGTATAAGCGCCAAAAGTGTAGTATTTATCTGCTTCAAAAGCCGGCCCGTATTAAAGAAATCCAGCACTGCCGAAGACACCTCATGCCCCACTATAGGCCATGCAGCTTTGAAAAAGCCCGATGAATACCCATCCGGCCCCGGTGCCTTATCCTCATCAATGTCGAAAACCGCCTGTTTGACATCTACTGGTGTGAATGGTACGAGTAAAGAGCTAGCATCCTCTTCACTCAATAGATGTCTAGCCCAAGGTCGCAAGAACCGAAGGTCTATCACAGCTCGTCTTCGTTCCCCACATAGAAGGCTGTGATAGAATGTGACAAATTCATTGACTACTGCTCCTGGTTCTGTGTGAGTGTTTCCATGCTCATCGTTAATTTGTAAGATTCTCCTTGCCGATCTCCTTTGAGCAATCTTACGAAAGAATACCCGGGAGCACTGGTCACCCCCCTTCATCCATTGCATTTTTGCTCGCTGTTGAAGCATAATCTGCTCAAGTTTGGCTGCTTTAGCTAGTACTAACCGGCAACAATGTTCCAGCTGTAGGAATAGTTCATCCCGCCTGTTTAAAGTAACAAGCAATTGCGCCGTCTCAAGAAACCCTTTCGCCAGCTGGACATTGTGTGATAAGTCCCCCTTTTTCCTCCTCTGCTCTCTAAACACCGGTTTAAGTGCTTTGAGTTTCCTAGTTACCGCATACATAGGCACCCCTATGATGTTATGCTGCCAAACCTGTTGCACACTGGGAATAAACTCTGGTGATAGGGCGAGGTAATTATCGAATCGAAACATACCTCCATAATGTTGTCGACTATCCCCGTATAGCACCAGCGGTGAGTGATCTGAAGTACGTGGGGTAAGGCTAGTGTAAAATGAGGTCGAGAACCGATCCATCCATGTATCATTGATCAGCATTCGATCCAATCTTTTCCACAGATTCCGTGGATTAGCACTGCAATTATGCCACGTATACCATTCTCCCTGCATGGGTAATGGTAGTAATCCTGCGTTCTGGATACAAATATTAAACTCTTCCATAGCCATACGAATATCTCCTGATGCCCCACAGATTTCACTAAGATCACGCACTGCATTGAAATCCCCACCAACAAGCCACGGGATATCAATACATTGCATGGCGATAGTCTCCAAGGAACCCCATAACTCCCGCCTCTCGACCACCTCATTAGCCCCATAAATAACAGTAATCGCAATAGACTCTTGAAGAGCCCAGATATTAACATGACAGTGGATAAATTGTGTGCCACACTCAATAACATCGACATCAATAAAATTATCGTCCCAAGCAATCCAAACACGATTACCAGTCAGTCCATAATCCACAAACCATTTCCATTGAGGTAACAAAAAAGCTTGAATATGCGAAACGTTATTAGTACGAACGCGAGTTTCAAGGAGACCAAGGAATTGTAACCTGAACTCAGCAACGATGTCTTTAACTGCCAGCTAATGGTCTTGTTTGTTCAGGCCACGTACATTCCATATTGCTGCATTCAACATGGATCACCGGGTATGGGGCTGCTTTGCTTAGGACCCCGAATCAATTCTTCTGTATCTTCAAGTTGATGTAATGCATCAAAAGCATTATAGATGATAATTGCCTTTCCCCTTTCCTCACGACTTGGGCCAGCAGTAACTTCACGACCCTCTCTTTGTGTTTCTACCTCTCGAGCAGGTCGAGGTATATCCGGTCAGGCACAGGAGGTGGTTGGGAAGGTCCCTTTTTAGGAACGTATACGGAGACCGAAGGCTTAACTGGTTTGGATGCCTTGTTGATAGCACAGTCTTTTGCCGCGTGTCCTAGCGTCATACAACATGTGCATTTGGGAGGTAACCATTCATATTCCACGTCTACTTTGCACGGTGTTTCGCCTCCTTCCTCATCCGGTGCCATGATAATAATATGTTTATGTATTTTTGAGTTCACATCTAGCATCACGCATACACGAGCGAAGTCCAGTCTCGTGCATGCTCTCGTAATCGCGTCCGGGTATAGTGGTTTTGAACGCACATCTAACAACATGCTCTCGTTTTGAACGCTTTTATTTTAAAACAAATTTGTTTCTCTTTCATACTAACTTGTAGTTATTATTACTCTTATCAAATTTACCAAATAAATGCATGTCTCTAGACCTACACTTGGGGTCAAGTTTTGTGGAATTCTGAAAACCGTTTAAAATTTAGCTGTTTTGCATGGTTTTATTAAACAAAGTTTGTTTTCCTTTCATACTAACTTGTAGTTGTTATTAGGATTAGCAAATTTACCACGCAAATGCATGGGTCTATATCTACGTTTGGGTCAAGTTTTGTGCAATGCTGATAACGTTCAAAATATAGTTGTTTTGCACGGTTTTATCAAACCAAGTGTGTTTTCCTTTGGTACTAACTTGTAGTTATTATTATGCTTAGCAAATTTTCCACAGAAATGCTTGGGTCTTAACCAACATTTGGCTTAAGTTTCGTGGAATTCTAAGAACGTACAATATTTAGCTTTTTTGCACGGTTTTATTAAAGAAAGCTTGTTTGACTTTCATATTAACTTGTAGTCATTATTACACTTAACAAATTTACCACAGAAATGCATGGGTCTAGACCTACACTTGGGTCAAGTTTTGTGGAATTCTGAAAAACATTCAAAATTTAGCTGTTTTGCACGGTTTTATTAAAGAAAAATTTGTTTTCCTTTCATAATAACTTGTACTTATTATTACGCTCAGCAAATTTACCACATAAATGCATGGGTCTAGACCTACGTTTCGGTCGAATTTCGTGGAATTCTTAAAACGTTCAAAATTTAGTTGTTTTGCATGGTTTTACTAAAAGCAAGTTTGTTTCCCTTTCAAACAAACTCGTAGTTATTGTTATGCTTAGCAAATTTACCACACATATACATGGGTCAAGACCTATGTTTCGGTTAAGTTTCATGGAATTTTGAAAACGGTCAAAATTTAGCTGTTTTGAACGGTTCTATTAAAACAAGTTCGTTTCACTTTCGTACAAACTTGTAGTGATTATTACGCTTAGCAAATTTACCACACAAATGCTTGGGTCTAGACCAATGTTTGGGTTCAAGTTTCGTGGAATTCTTAAAACGTTCAAAATTTAGCTGTTTTGCATGGTTTTATTAAAGCAAGTTTGTTTCCCTTTCAAACTAACTTGTAGCTATTATTTCGCTTAGCAAATTTACCACACATATGCATAGTTCAAGACCTACGTTTCGGTTAAGTTTCGTGGAACTTTGTGAACGTTCAAAATTAGCTGTTTTGCACGGTTTTGTTAAAAAAAGTTTGTTTCCATTTCAAACTAACTTATAGTTATTTTTGGAAAATTTACCACACAAATACATGGGTCTAAACCTTTATTTGGGTAAAGTTTTGTGGAATTTTGAGAACGTTCAAAATTTAGCTTGAACGGTTCTAATAAAGCAAGTTCGTTTCACCTTCATACAAACTTCTAGTTATTATTACGCTTAGCAAATTTACCACACAAATGCTTGGGTATAGACCAATGTTTGGTTCACGTTCCGTGGAATTCTGAGAACGTTCAAAATTTAGCTATTGTGCACGGTTTTATTAACACAAGTTTGTTTCACTTTCATACTAACTTGTAGTTATTATTATACTTAGCAAATTTTCCACAGAAATGCCTGGGTCTTGACCAATGATTGGGTCACGTTTCGTGGAAATCTATGAACGTTCACTATTTAGCTTTATTGCACGGTTCTATTAAAGAAAGTTTGTTTGACTTTCATACTAACTTGTACTTATATTATTATGCTTAGCAAACTTACCACACAAATGCATGGGTCTGGTCCTACGTTTGGGTCAAGTTTCGTGGAATTCTGAGAACGTTCAAAATATTGCTGTTGTAAAACGTTTTTATTAAACCAAGTTTGTTTTCCTTTCATACTAACTTGAAGTCTTTAATACGCTTAACAAATTTACCACAAAAGTACATGGGTCTAGACCTACGTTTGGGTCAAGTTTCATGGAATTCTTAGTACGTTCATTGTTTAGCTGTTCTGCACGGTTTTATTAAAGCAAATTTGTTTCTCTTTCATACTAACTTTTAGTTATTATTATTCTTAGCAAATTTACCAAACAAATGCATGTGTCTAGACCTACACTTGGATCAGGATTTGTGGAATTCTGAGAAAGGTCAAAATTTAGCTGTTTCAAACGGTTCTATTAAAGCAAGTTCGTTTCACTTTCGTACAAACTTGTAGTGATTATTATGCTTAGCAAATTTACCACACAAATGCTTGGGTCCAGACCGATGTTTGGTTCAAGTTCCGTGGAATTCTGAGAGCGTTCAAAATTTAGCTGTTGTGCACCGTTTTATTAACACAAGTTTTTTTTTCTTTCATACTAACTTGTAATTATTATTACGCTTAGCAAATTTGGCAAATAAATGCATGGGGTCTAGATCAACGTTTGGGTCAAATTTAACGGAATTCTGAAAACATTTAAAATTTAGCTATTTTGCAGGTTTTATTAATGCAAGTTTGTTTCCCTTTCATACTAACTTGTAGTTATTGTTACGCTCAGCAAATATACCAAATAAATGCATGGGTCTAGACCTACGTTTGGGTCAAGTTCTGTGGAATTCTTAAAACGTCCAGAATTTAGTTGTTTTGCACGGTTTTATTAAAGTAAGTTTGTTTCCCTAAGTTGCATATTTCAGTTTGTTGTAATGCTTGAGACATGGACCCAAGAAAAAATTCTCTCTCTAAAAATTCTCTCTCTAATTTTTCACACACTAATGCTTCATCTTCCTCACTTCCGGCCGGCGACGGCGACGGCGAGGCTCTGGTCGACGGCGAGACTGACGGAACAGTGAATGGTCGGTGGAAGAAGGACGGCCATGGACGAGACGCGAGCAACCGAGCTGTGCGCGATGGAGAAGAAGAAGAGACGGGTCTCTCGGTTCCGGCTGAAAATGCCGTTTTGCCGCCGGCTGAGGGTAGTCCAAGGGTCTCCATGGGCGAAGACGGGCTGTCGACGACGAAAGGAGGGGAAATCGGAGCTGAAACCGCGATTACAGATCTGGAGGTTGGTGGCGGCGCGAGCTTGAAGGTCGACAATGGCGGACCGTCTTCCTCCTCCGTCAACCTGGACGAATTCTTGAAGCTTGCCAACCGGGTTATTGACCAAGACGATGATGCTTCCATGGCTGCCTTACGCGACCTTCAAATCCGATGGAAGACACGATTTGGAGACGGCGGAAATCGAGCTGCAACGCCAATGGTGGCGCGCGGGCAAGAGCGACCAGTGACCGGGAAAGTCCTCAAGGCCAGGCGCTGCCTTCTCCCTTGCATTGCTGGGCAAACGGCGGTCGGAAATGGAGGTGAGATGGCTGCAAAGGTACAACTCCCGACGGCGGCGGCTGCTTGCGGTTCTTCGTCGGAGACGGGCGGAAACGGAGGCATTTCTGGACGACCGATAAGTGCCGGCGGTCGGAAGGTTCCTGCGAACGTTTCTGTAGCGGCTGGATCTCCTTGCGCGTTTTTCCAGCGTGTTGGTGAACGGCCGGTGACTTTCTCGGCGACCGGTGTCGTGGCCGGAGCTGACGTGGCGGCGGAAGTGGGTGACAAGGTAGGTGAGGTGGATGAAAGGGCGGCTGACATAAGCCCTACTAGGGCTGATGTCATGCATGATGCTAGGGCTGAGGTCATCCATGATGCTAGGGTTGAGGTCATCCATGATGCTAGGGCTGATGTCATGCATGATGCTAGGGCTGATGTCATCCCTGATGCTAGGGCTGATGTCATCCATGATGCTAGGGCTGATGTCATCCATCCTAGGGCTGACATCACTTATTCTATAGAAAAAAAACCGGCAACCTGGGGAAAGAATTGACGCCAGTTCCCTTGTTTATTGGGAACATTCCGCTTCACACTGGTTCTAATGGGATGGTTAATGATAAAATTGCTGATGCATTCAACAATTCGTCTCGAAAAACGCTATCTTTCATTGCCCCAACGAAGCAAAATGGGGAGGTTGTAGTTCGCCCTTCACTTGATACTGTGCGTGACGGAGCCAAACGATGGAAATCTACGACAGTGGGATATTTTATGGGTAAGCGGCCGTATTATCACCATTTAAAGGAGTTTGTCCATTCGATTTGGCCGGCGCTACGTGAGGTCACAGCAACTGCTAACGGCTTCTTTTTCTTCAGATTTAAAATGGAAATTGATATGGAGGAGGTCATAGAAGGGGGTCCATGGCTGTTTCAGGGACAACCAATTGTGTTGCAAAAGTGGGAACCGGGTATGGCAATGAGAAAGATGAAGCATACACAAGTGCCGGTCTGGATAAAACTGCGACACCTTCCATTGGAATTCTGGACGACGGAAGGGTTGAGTACTGTTGCTAGCGGTGTGGGTAAGCCACTATACCCTGATGCGATAACGAGGGCATGCACGAGACTGGACTTCGCTCGTGTATGCGTGATGATTGATGTTACTCAGAAATTGGAAAAACATATTAATATAATGACGCCAGATGAAGATGGTGGAGAAACCCCATGCAAGGTTGATATCGAGTATGAATGGCTTCCCCCTAAATGCACAGAATGCATGATGTTGGGCCACTCGGTGAAGGAGTGTTCGTTGACCAATCCTCAGAAATAGACAAAGCCTCCGGTGAAAGTGTATGTACCAAAAGCCAACGTCCCCCCCCCCCACCAGCTACCGAGGAGAGAGTAAAGAAACATAAGACCGTGGTTGTGGTGGATGATAAAGTGAAAGGAGATGAAGGTTCAAAACAGAATAAACGCTACACCTCATCGCAAAAAGAGAAGGGTAAAGAAGTGGTTACTTTTAATCCTTTTGATGCTCTGAACTCATTGGACGACGCAGAAGAGAAGAATAGGGGTCCTAACACATGCAGCCCCTCTAGTAGTGATCTATGTTGAACCTTGCGGTGTGGAATGTCCGGGGGCTGAATAAGAGAGACCATCAGCTCGCATTAAAGGACCTTATCTCGGAATACAGGTTAGATTTTATAGGCATATTAGAAACTCGTGTGCGTATTAACAACGTCATGCATATTCAGTCTTTTTTGCTTCCTCATTGGAAATGGTTTGTTGATTATGCAACTGTGGGTAACCGCATTTGGGTAGCGTGGGATGATAATGTTGTGGACGTCCATATTCTTGACTTGAGGAACCAATTTATGCACTGTCGTGTCACTCATAGGGCAGATAGTGAATCCCTTATTATCACTATTGTTTATGGTGCCTCTGAGATGATGGATCGCAGAAGTTTATGGAATACCTTGGAAATATTAGCTCGAGAGCACTCGGATGAGCCTTGGATGGTGGGGGGGACTTCAACGCGGTCCGAGAAATGAATGAGGTGTGTGGAGCTTCTGGAGATATAAGGATGGCCATGGAAGAATTCAATGCTAGTATTCAGGAGGCCGGGCTAATACCCTTGCCTATGCAGGGGGAATGGTATACTTGGCACAACTGCAGCACGAACTCGCGGAGTCTATGGAAGAGATTAGATCGAATCCTTATTAATGATAGATGGCTTGCGAGGTTCCCTTCCTCATGTTATCATTGCCTTTTACCGCGGACTACTGACCACTCGCCGCTTCTACTGCATGGGGACAGGCAAAATCAAACAGGAGGTATGTTTCGATTTGACAACTACCTAACACTCTCACCTGAATTTATCCCCAGTGTGCAGAATATCTGGCAGAACACAATCGTGGGGGTGCCTATGTTTGCGGTAACACGTAAACTTAAAGCACTGAAGCCGGTCTTCAGAGAGCAAAGGAGGAAGAAGGGGGATTTGACTCTAAACGTCCAATTAGCTAAAGGCTTTCTAGATGAGGCACAACAGCTGGTGAGTTCAGATAAACAGAATGAGGCCTTTCTACTATTAGAACACTGTTGCCGCCTGGTTTATGCAAAAGCGGCCAAACTGAAACAAATCATGCTGCAACAGCGAGCCAAGATGTAGTGGATGAAGGGGGGTGACCAATGCTCCCGAATTTTCTTTCGTAAAATTGCCAAGAGAAGGGTGGCAAGGAGGATACTACAAATTAATGATGACAACGGGACCATTCACACTGAACCAGAAGAGATTATCAATGAATTTGTCTGTTACTATCAAAATCTCTTGGGCGGTCACAGACGTCAGATAACGCTAGATATTGGCTTTCTCAGACCGTGGGCAAGGCATATTCTTTCTAATGAAGAGGCTGGCCATCTTATATTGGCGTTTACACCGGATGATGTGAAGCAAGCAGTCTTTGACATTGCAGATGACAAGGCCCCGGGACCTGATGGATACTCATCAGGATTCTTTAAAGCAGCCTGGCCAGTGGTGGGACAGGAAGTTACAAAGGCGGTACTAGAATTCTTTAGTACCGGTAAACTACTTAAACAAGTCAACTCCACACTTTTGGCTCTAATCCCGAAGGTACACACTCCTATGACTGTTGGTGATTTTAGGCCAATTTCATGCTGTAATGTGTTATATTATTAAAGAAAGTTTGTTTGACTTTCATACTAACTTGTACTTATATTATTATGCTTAGCAAACTTACCACACAAATGCATGGGTTTGGTCCTACGTTTGGGTCAAGTTTCGTGGAATTCTGAGAACGTTCAAAATATTGCTGTTTTACACGTTTTTATTAAACCAAGTTTGTTTTCCTTTCATACTAACTTGAAGTCTTTAATACGCTTAACAAATTTACCACAAAAGTACATGGGTCTAGACCTACGTTTGGGTCAAGTTTCGTGGAATTCTTAGTACGTTCATTGTTTAGCTGTTCTGCACGGTTTTATTAAAGCAAATTTGTTTCTCTTTCATACTAACTTTTAGTTATTATTATTCTTAGCAAATTTACCAAACAAATGCATGTGTCTAGACCTACACTTGGATCAGGATTTGTGGAATTCTGAGAAAGGTCAAAATTTAGCTGTTTCAAACGGTTCTATTAAAGCAAGTTCGTTTCACTTTCGTACAAACTTGTAGTGATTATTATGCTTAGCAAATTTACCACACAAATGCTTGGGTCCAGACCGATGTTTAGTTCAAGTTCCGTGGAATTCTGAGAGCGTTCAAAATTTAGCTGTTGTGCACCGTTTTATTAACACAAGTTTTTTTTTCTTTCATACTAACTTGTAATTATTATTACGCTTAGCAAATTTGGCAAATAAATGCATGGGGTCTAGATCAACGTTTGGGTCAAATTTAATGGAATTCTGAAAACATTTAAAATTTAGCTATTTCGCAGGTTTTATTAATGCAAGTTTGTTTCCCTTTCATACTAACTTGTAGTTATTGTTACGCTCAGCAAATATACCACATAAATGCATGGGTCTAGACCTACGTTTGGGTCAAGTTCTGTGGAATTCTTAAAACGTCCAGAATTTAGTTGTTTTGCACGGTTTTATTAAAGTAAGTTTGTTTCCCTAAGTTGCATATTTCAGTTTGTTGTAATGCTTGAGACATGGACCCAAGAAAAAATTCTCTCTCTAAAAATTCTCTCTCTAATTTTTCACACACTAATGCTTCATCTTCCTCACTTCCGGCCGGCGACGGCGACGGCGAGGCTCTGGTCGACGGCGAGACTGACGGAACAGTGAATGGTCGGTGGAAGAAGGACGGCCATGGACGAGACGCGAGCAACCGAGCTGTGCGCGATGGAGAAGAAGAAGAGACGGGTCTCTCGGTTCCGGCTGAAAATGCCGTTTTGCCGCCGGCTGAGGGTAGTCCAAGGGTCTCCATGGGCGAAGACGGGCTGTCGACGACGAAAGGAGGGGAAATCGGAGCTGAAACCGCGATTACAGATCTGGAGGTTGGTGGCGGCGCGAGCTCGAAGGTCGACAATGGCGGACCGTCTTCCTCCTCCGTCAACCTGGACGAATTCTTGAAGCTTGCCAACCGGGTTATTGACCAAGACGATGATGCTTCCATGGCTGCCTTACGCGACCTTCAAATCCGATGGAAGACACGATTTGGAGACGGCGGAAATCGAGCTGCAACGCCAATGGTGGCGCGCGGGCAAGAGCGACCAGTGACCGGGAAAGTCCTCAAGGCCAGGCGCTGCCTTCTCCCTTGCATTGCTGGGCAAACGGCGGTCGGAAATGGAGGTGAGATGGCTGCAAAGGTACAACTCCCGACGGCGGCGGCTGCTTGCGGTTCTTCGTCGGAGACGGGCGGAAACGGAGGCATTTCTGGACGACCGATAAGTGCCGGCGGTCGGAAGGTTCCTGCGAACGTTTCTGTAGCGGCTGGATCTCCTTGCGCGTTTTTCCGGCGTGTTGGTGAACGGCCGGTGACTTTCTCGGCGACCGGTGTCGTGGCCGGAGCTGACGTGGCGGCGGAAGTGGGTGACAAGGTAGGTGAGGTGGATGAAAGGGCGGCTGACATAAGCCCTACTAGGGCTGATGTCATGCATGATGCTAGGGCTGAGGTCATCCATGATGCTAGGGTTGAGGTCATCCATGATATTAGGGCTGATGTCATGCATGATGCTAGGGCTGATGTCATCCCTGATGCTAGGGCTGATGTCATCCATGATGCTAGGGCTGATGTCATCCATCCTAGGGCTGACATCACTTATTCTATAGAAAAAAAACCGGCAACCTGGGGAAAGAATTGACGCCAGTTCCCTTGTTTATTGGGAACATTCCGCTTCACACTGGTTCTAATGGGATGGTTAATGATAAAATTGCTGATGCATTCAACAATTCGTCTCGAAAAACGCTATCTTTCATTGCCCCAACGAAGCAAAATGGGGAGGTTGTAGTTCGTCCTTCACTTGATACTGTGCGTGACGGAGCCAAACGATGGAAATCTACGGCAGTGGGATATTTTATGGGTAAGCGGCCGTATTATCACCATTTAAAGGAGTTTGCCCATTCGATTTGGCCGGCGCTACGTGAGGTCACAGCAACTGCTAACGGCTTCTTTTTCTTCCGATTTAAAATGGAAATCGATATGGAGGAGGTCATAGAAGGGGGTCCATGGCTGTTTCAGGGACAACCAATTGTGTTGCAAAAGTGGGAACCGGGTATGGCAATGAGAAAGATGAAGCATACACAAGTGCCGGTCTGGATAAAACTGCGACACCTTCCATTGGAATTCTGGACGACGGAAAGGTTGAGTACTGTTGCTAGCGGTGTGGGTAAGCCACTATACCCTGATGCGATAACGAGGGCATGCACGAGACTGGACTTCGCTCGTGTATGCGTGATGATTGATGTTACTCAGAAATTGGAAAAACATATTAATATAATGACGCCAGATGAAGATGGTGGAGAAACCCCATGCAAGGTTGATATCGAGTATGAATGGCTTCCCCCTAAATGCACAGAATGCATGATGTTGGGCCACTCGGTGAAGGAGTGTTCGTTGACCAATCCTCAGAAATAGACAAAGCCTCCGGTGAAAGTGTATGTACCAAAAGCCAACGTCCCCCCCCCCACCAGCTACCGAGGAGAGAGTAAAGAAACATAAGACCGTGGTTGTGGTGGATGATAAAGTGAAAGGAGATGAAGGTTCAAAACAGAATAAACGCTACACCTCATCGCAAAAAGAGAAGGGTAAAGAAGTGGTTACTTTTAATCCTTTTGATGCTCTGAACTCATTGGACGACGCAGAAGAGAACAATAGGGGTCCTAACACATGCAGCCCCTCTAGTAGTGATCTATGTTGAACCTTGCAGTGTGGAATGTCCGGGGGCTGAATAAGAGAGACCATCAGCTCGCATTAAAGGACCTTATCTCGGAATACAGGTTAGATTTTATAGGCATATTAGAAACTCGTGTGCGTATTAACAACGTCATGCATATTCAGTCTTTTTTGCTTCCTCATTGGAAATGGTTTGTTGATTATGCAACTGTGGGTAACCGCATTTGGGTAGCGTGGGATGATAATGTTGTGGACGTCCATATTCTTGACTTGAGGAACCAATTTATGCACTGTCGTGTCACTCATAGGGCAGATAGTGAATCCCTTATTATCACTATTGTTTATGGTGCCTCTGAGATGATGGATCGCAGAAGTTTATGGAATACCTTGGAAATATTAGCTCGAGAGCACTCGGATGAGCCTTGGATGGTGGGGGGGACTTCAACGCGGTCCGAGAAATGAATGAGGTGTGTGGAGCTTCTGGAGATATAAGGATGGCCATGGAAGAATTCAATGCTGGTATTCAGGAGGCCGTGCTAATACCCTTGCCTATGCAGGGGGAATGGTATACTTGGCACAACTGCAGCACGAACTCGCGGAGTCTATGGAAGAGATTAGATCGAATCCTTATTAATGATAGATGGCTTGCGAGGTTCCCTTCCTCATGTTATCATTGCCTTTTACCGCGGACTACTGACCACTCGCCGCTTCTACTGCATGGGGACAGGCAAAATCAAACAGGAGGTATGTTTCGATTTGACAACTACCTAACACTCTCACCTGAATTTATCCCCAGTGTGCAGAATATCTGGCAGAACACAATCGTGGGGGTGCCTATGTTTGCGGTAACACGTAAACTTAAAGCACTGAAGCCGGTCTTCAGAGAGCAAAGGAGGAAGAAGGGGGATTTGACTCTAAACGTCCAATTAGCTAAAGGCTTTCTAGATGAGGCACAACAGCTGGTGAGTTCAGATAAACAGAATGAGGCCTTTCTACTATTAGAACACTGTTGCCGCCTGGTTTATGCAAAAGCGGCCAAACTGAAACAAATCATGCTGCAACAGCGAGCCAAGATGTAGTGGATGAAGGGGGGTGACCAATGCTCCCGAATTTTCTTTCGTAAAATTGCCAAGAGAAGGGTGGCAAGGAGGATACTACAAATTAATGATGACAACGGGACCATTCACACTGAACCAGAAGAGATTATCAATGAATTTGTCTGTTACTATCAAAATCTCTTGGGCGGTCACAGACGTCAGATAACGCTAGATATTGGCTTTCTCAGACCGTGGGCAAGGCATATTCTTTCTAATGAAGAGGCTGGCCATCTTATATTGGCGTTTACACCGGATGATGTGAAGCAAGCAGTCTTTGACATTGCAGATGACAAGGCCCCGGGACCTGATGGATACTCATCAGGATTCTTTAAAGCAGCCTGGCCAGTGGTGGGATAGGAAGTTACAAAGGCGGTACTAGAATTCTTTAGTACCGGTAAACTACTTAAACAAGTCAACTCCACACTTTTGGCTCTAATCCCGAAGGTACACACTCCTATGACTGTTGGTGATTTTAGGCCAATTTCATGCTGTAACGTGTTATATTATTAAAGAAAGTTTGTTTGACTTTCATACTAACTTGTACTTATATTATTATGCTTAGCAAACTTACCACACAAATGCATGGGTTTGGTCCTACGTTTGGGTCAAGTTTCGTGGAATTCTGAGAACGTTCAAAATATTGCTGTTTTACACGTTTTTATTAAACCAAGTTTGTTTTCCTTTCATACTAACTTGAAGTCTTTAATACGCTTAACAAATTTACCACAAAAGTACATGGGTCTAGACCTACGTTTGGGTCAAGTTTCGTGGAATTCTTAGTACGTTCATTGTTTAGCTGTTCTGCACGGTTTTATTAAAGCAAATTTGTTTCTCTTTCATACTAACTTTTAGTTATTATTATTCTTAGCAAATTTACCAAACAAATGCATGTGTCTAGACCTACACTTGGATCAGGATTTGTGGAATTCTGAGAAAGGTCAAAATTTAGCTGTTTCAAACGGTTCTATTAAAGCAAGTTCGTTTCACTTTCGTACAAACTTGTAGTGATTATTATGCTTAGCAAATTTACCACACAAATGCTTGGGTCCAGACCGATGTTTGGTTCAAGTTCCGTGGAATTCTGAGAGCGTTCAAAATTTAGCTGTTGTGCACCGTTTTATTAACACAAGTTTTTTTTTCTTTCATACTAACTTGTAATTATTATTACGCTTAGCAAATTTGGCAAATAAATGCATGGGGTCTAGATCAACGTTTGGGTCAAATTTAATGGAATTCTGAAAACATTTAAAATTTAGCTATTTCGCAGGTTTTATTAATGCAAGTTTGTTTCCCTTTCATACTAACTTGTAGTTATTGTTACGCTCAGCAAATATACCACATAAATGCATGGGTCTAGACCTACGTTTGGGTCAAGTTCTGTGGAATTCTTAAAACGTCCAGAATTTAGTTGTTTTGCACGGTTTTATTAAAGTAAGTTTGTTTCCCTAAGTTGCATATTTCAGTTTGTTGTAATGCTTGAGACATGGACCCAAGAAAAAATTCTCTCTCTAAAAATTCTCTCTCTAATTTTTCACACACTAATGCTTCATCTTCCTCACTTCCGGCCGGCGACGGCGACGGCGAGGCTCTGGTCGACGGCGAGACTGACGGAACAGTGAATGGTCGGTGGAAGAAGGACGGCCATGGACGAGACGCGAGCAACCGAGCTGTGCGCGATGGAGAAGAAGAAGAGACGGGTCTCTCGGTTCCGGCTGAAAATGCCGTTTTGCCGCCGGCTGAGGGTAGTCCAAGGGTCTCCATGGGCGAAGACGGGCTGTCGACGACGAAAGGAGGGGAAATCGGAGCTGAAACCGCGATTACAGATCAGGAGGTTGGTGGCGGCGCGAGCTCGAAGGTCGACAATGGCGGACCGTCTTCCTCCTCCGTCAACCTGGACGAATTCTTGAAGCTTGCCAACCGGGTTATTGACCAAGACGATGATGCTTCCATGGCTGCCTTACGCGACCTTCAAATCCGATGGAAGACACGATTTGGAGACGGCGGAAATCGAGCTGCAACGCCAATGGTGGCGCGCGGGCAAGAGCGACCAGTGACCGGGAAAGTCCTCAAGGCCAGGCGCTGCCTTCTCCCTTGCATTGCTGGGCAAACGGCGGTCGGAAATGGAGGTGAGACGGCTGCAAAGGTACAACTCCCGACGGCGGCGGCTGCTTGCGGTTCTTCGTCGGAGACGGGCGGAAACGGGGGCATTTCTGGACGACCGATAAGTGCCGGCGGTCGGAAGGTTCCTGCGAACGTTTCTGTAGCGGCTGGATCTCCTTGCGCGTTTTTTCGGCGTGTTGGTGAACGGCCGGTGACTTTCTCGGCAACCGGTGTCGTGGCCGGAGCTGACGTGGCGGCGGAAGTGGGTGACAAGGTAGGTGAGGTGGATGAAAGGGCGGCTGACATAAGACCTACTAGGGCTGATGTCATGCATGATGCTAGGGCTGAGGTCATCCATGATGCTAGGGTTGAGGTCATCCATGATATTAGGGCTGATGTCATGCATGATGCTAGGGCTGATGTCATCCCTGATGCTAGGGCTGATGTCATCCATGATGCTAGGGCTGATGTCATCCATCCTAGGGCTGACATCACTTATTCTATAGAAAAAAAACCGGCAACCTGGGGAAAGAATTGACGCCAGTTCCCTTGTTTATTGGGAACATTCCGCTTCACACTGGTTCTAATGGGATGGTTAATGATAAAATTGCTGATGCATTCAACAATTCGTCTCAAAAAACGCTATCTTTCATTGCCCCAACGAAGCAAAATGGGGAGGTTGTAGTTCGTCCTTCACTTGATACTGTGCGTGACGGAGCCAAACGATGGAAATCTACGGCAGTGGGATATTTTATGGGTAAGCGGCCGTATTATCACCATTTAAAGGAGTTTGCCCATTCGATTTGGCCGGCGCTACGTGAGGTCACAGCAACTGCTAACGGCTTCTTTTTCTTCCGATTTAAAATGGAAATCGATATGGAGGAGGTCATAGAAGGGGGTCCATGGCTGTTTCAGGGACAACCAATTGTGTTGCAAAAGTGGGAACCGGGTATGGCAATGAGAAAGATGAAGCATACACAAGTGCCGGTCTGGATAAAACTGCGACACCTTCCATTGGAATTCTGGACGACGGAAGGGTTGAGTACTGTTGCTAGCGGTGTGGGTAAGCCACTATACCCTGATGCGATAACGAGGGCATGCACGAGACTGGACTTCGCTCGTGTATGCGTGATGATTGATGTTACTCAGAAATTGGAAAAACATATTAATATAATGACGCCAGATGAAGATGGTGGAGAAACCCCATGCAAGGTTGATATCGAGTATGAATGGCTTCCCCCTAAATGCACAGAATGCATGATGTTGGGCCACTCGGTGAAGGAGTGTTCGTTGACCAATCCTCAGAAATAGACAAAGCCTCCGGTGAAAGTGTATGTACCAAAAGCCAACGTCCCCCCCCCCCCACCAGCTACCGAGGAGAGAGTAAAGAAACATAAGACCGTGGTTGTGGTGGATGATAAAGTGAAAGGAGATGAAGGTTCAAAACAGAATAAACGCTACACCTCATCGCAAAAAGAGAAGGGTAAAGAAGTGGTTACTTTTAATCCTTTTGATGCTCTGAACTCATTGGACGACGCAGAAGAGAACAATAGGGGTCCTAACACATGCAGCCCCTCTAGTAGTGATCTATGTTGAACCTTGCGGTGTGGAATGTCCGGGGGCTGAATAAGAGAGACCATCAGCTCGCATTAAAGGACCTTATCTCGGAATACAGGTTAGATTTTATAGGCATATTAGAAACTCGTGTGCGTATTAACAACGTCATGCATATTCAGTCTTTTTTGCTTCCTCATTGGAAATGGTTTGTTGATTATGCAACTGTGGGTAACCGCATTTGGGTAGCGTGGGATGATAATGTTGTGGACGTCCATATTCTTGACTTGAGGAACCAATTTATGCACTGTCGTGTCACTCATAGGGCAGATCGTGAATCCCTTATTATCACTATTGTTTATGGTGCCTCTGAGATGATGGATCGCAGAAGTTTATGGAATACCTTGGAAATATTAGCTCGAGAGCACTCGGATGAGCCTTGGATGGTGGGGGGGACTTCAACGCGGTCCGAGAAATGAATGAGGTGTGTGGAGCTTCTGGAGATATAAGGATGGCCATGGAAGAATTCAATGCTAGTATTCAGGAGGCCGGGCTAATACCCTTGCCTATGCAGGGGGAATGGTATACTTGGCACAACTGCAGCACGAACTCGCGGAGTCTATGGAAGAGATTAGATCGAATCCTTATTAATGATAGATGGCTTGCGAGGTTCCCTTCCTCATGTTATCATTGCCTTTTACCGCGGACTACTGACCACTCGCCGCTTCTACTGCATGGGGACAGGCAAAATCAATCAGGAGGTATGTTTCGATTTGACAACTACCTAACACTCTCACCTGAATTTATCCCCAGTGTGCAGAATATCTGGCAGAACACAATCGTGGGGGTGCCTATGTTTGCGGTAACACGTAAACTTAAAGCACTGAAGCCGGTCTTCAGAGAGCAAAGGAGGAAGAAGGGGGATTTGACTCTAAACGTCCAATTAGCTAAAGGCTTTCTAGATGAGGCACAACAGCTGGTGAGTTCAGATAAACAGAATGAGGCCTTTCTACTATTAGAACACTGTTGCCGCCTGGTTTATGCAAAAGCGGCCAAACTGAAACAAATCATGCTGCAACAGCGAGCCAAGATGTAGTGGATGAAGGGGGGTGACCAATGCTCCCGAATTTTCTTTCGTAAAATTGCCAAGAGAAGGGTGGCAAGGAGGATACTACAAATTAATGATGACAACGGGACCATTCACACTGAACCAGAAGAGATTATCAATGAATTTGTCTGTTACTATCAAAATCTCTTGGGCGGTCACAGACGTCAGATAACGCTAGATATTGGCTTTCTCAGACCGTGGGCAAGGCATATTCTTTCTAATGAAGAGGCTGGCCATCTTATATTGGCGTTTACACCGGATGATGTGAAGCAAGCAGTCTTTGACATTGCAGATGACAAGGCCCCGGGACCTGATGGATACTCATCAGGATTCTTTAAAGCAGCCTGGCCAGTGGTGGGATAGGAAGTTACAAAGGCGGTACTAGAATTCTTTAGTACCGGTAAACTACTTAAACAAGTCAACTCCACACTTTTGGCTCTAATCCCGAAGGTACACACTCCTATGACTGTTGGTGATTTTAGGCCAATTTCATGCTGTAATGTGTTATATTATTAAAGAAAGTTTGTTTGACTTTCATACTAACTTGTACTTATATTATTATGCTTAGCAAACTTACCACACAAATGCATGGGTTTGGTCCTACGTTTGGGTCAAGTTTCGTGGAATTCTGAGAACGTTCAAAATATTGCTGTTTTACACGTTTTTATTAAACCAAGTTTGTTTTCCTTTCATACTAACTTGAAGTCTTTAATACGCTTAACAAATTTACCACAAAAGTACATGGGTCTAGACCTACGTTTGGGTCAAGTTTCGTGGAATTCTTAGTACGTTCATTGTTTAGCTGTTCTGCACGGTTTTATTAAAGCAAATTTGTTTCTCTTTCATACTAACTTTTAGTTATTATTATTCTTAGCAAATTTACCAAACAAATGCATGTGTCTAGACCTACACTTGGATCAGGATTTGTGGAATTCTGAGAAAGGTCAAAATTTAGCTGTTTCAAACGGTTCTATTAAAGCAAGTTCGTTTCACTTTCGTACAAACTTGTAGTGATTATTATGCTTAGCAAATTTACCACACAAATGCTTGGGTCCAGACCGATGTTTGGTTCAAGTTCCGTGGAATTCTGAGAGCGTTCAAAATTTAGCTGTTGTGCACCGTTTTATTAACACAAGTTTTTTTTTCTTTCATACTAACTTGTAATTATTATTACGCTTAGCAAATTTGGCAAATAAATGCATGGGGTCTAGATCAACGTTTGGGTCAAATTTAATGGAATTCTGAAAACATTTAAAATTTAGCTATTTCGCAGGTTTTATTAATGCAAGTTTGTTTCCCTTTCATACTAACTTGTAGTTATTGTTACGCTCAGCAAATATACCACATAAATGCATGGGTCTAGACCTACGTTTGGGTCAAGTTCTGTGGAATTCTTAAAACGTCCAGAATTTAGTTGTTTTGCACGGTTTTATTAAAGTAAGTTTGTTTCCCTAAGTTGCATATTTCAGTTTGTTGTAATGCTTGAGACATGGACCCAAGAAAAAATTCTCTCTCTAAAAATTCTCTCTCTAATTTTTCAAACACTAATGCTTCATCTTCCTCACTTCCGGCCGGCGACGGCGACGGCGAGGCTCTGGTCGACGGCGAGACTGACGGAACAGTGAATGGTCGGTGGAAGAAGGACGGCCATGGACGAGACGCGAGCAACCGAGCTGTGCGCGATGGAGAAGAAGAAGAGACGGGTCTCTCGGTTCCGGCTGAAAATGCCGTTTTGCCGCCGGCTGAGGGTAGTCCAAGGGTCTCCATGGGCGAAGACGGGCTGTCGACGACGAAAGGAGGGGAAATCGGAGCTGAAACCGCGATTACAGATCAGGAGGTTGGTGGCGGCGCGAGCTCGAAGGTCGACAATGGCGGACCGTCTTCCTCCTCCGTCAACCTGGACGAATTCTTGAAGCTTGCCAACCGGGTTATTGACCAAGACGATGATGCTTCCATGGCTGCCTTACGCGACCTTCAAATCCGATGGAAGACACGATTTGGAGACGGCGGAAATCGAGCTGCAACGCCAATGGTGGCGCGCGGGCAAGAGCGACCAGTGACCGGGAAAGTCCTCAAGGCCAGGCGCTGCCTTCTCCCTTGCATTGCTGGGCAAACGGCGGTCGGAAATGGAGGTGAGACGGCTGCAAAGGTACAACTCCCGACGGCGGCGGCTGCTTGCGGTTCTTCGTCGGAGACGGGCGGAAACGGAGGCATTTCTGGACGACCGATAAGTGCCGGCGGTCGGAAGGTTCCTGCGAACGTTTCTGTAGCGGCTGGATCTCCTTGCGCGTTTTTTCGGCGTGTTGGTGAACGGCCGGTGACTTTCTCGGCAACCGGTGTCGTGGCCGGAGCTGACGTGGCGGCGGAAGTGGGTGACAAGGTAGGTGAGGTGGATGAAAGGGCGGCTGACATAAGACCTACTAGGGCTGATGTCATGCATGATGCTAGGGCTGAGGTCATCCATGATGCTAGGGTTGAGGTCATCCATGATATTAGGGCTGATGTCATGCATGATGCTAGGGCTGATGTCATCCCTGATGCTAGGGCTGATGTCATCCATGATGCTAGGGCTGATGTCATCCATCCTAGGGCTGACATCACTTATTCTATAGAAAAAAAACCGGCAACCTGGGGAAAGAATTGACGCCAGTTCCCTTGTTTATTGGGAACATTCCGCTTCACACTGGTTCTAATGGGATGGTTAATGATAAAATTGCTGATGCATTCAACAATTCGTCTCGAAAAACGCTATCTTTCATTGCCCCAACGAAGCAAAATGGGGAGGTTGTAGTTCGTCCTTCACTTGATACTGTGCGTGACGGAGCCAAACGATGGAAATCTACGGCAGTGGGATATTTTATGGGTAAGCGGCCGTATTATCACCATTTAAAGGAGTTTGCCCATTCGATTTGGCCGGCGCTACGTGAGGTCACAGCAACTGCTAACGGCTTCTTTTTCTTCCGATTTAAAATGGAAATCGATATGGAGGAGGTCATAGAAGGGGGTCCATGGCTGTTTCAGGGACAACCAATTGTGTTGCAAAAGTGGGAACCGGGTATGGCAATGAGAAAGATGAAGCATACACAAGTGCCGGTCTGGATAAAACTGCGACACCTTCCATTGGAATTCTGGACGACGGAAGGGTTGAGTACTGTTGCTAGCGGTGTGGGTAAGCCACTATACCCTGATGCGATAACGAGGGCATGCACGAGACTGGACTTCGCTCGTGTATGCGTGATGATTGATGTTACTCAGAAATTGGAAAAACATATTAATATAATGACGCCAGATGAAGATGGTGGAGAAACCCCATGCAAGGTTGATATCGAGTATGAATGGCTTCCCCCTAAATGCACAGAATGCATGATGTTGGGCCACTCGGTGAAGGAGTGTTCGTTGACCAATCCTCAGAAATAGACAAAGCCTCCGGTGAAAGTGTATGTACCAAAAGCCAACGTCCCCCCCCCCCACCAGCTACCGAGGAGAGAGTAAAGAAACATAAGACCGTGGTTGTGGTGGATGATAAAGTGAAAGGAGATGAAGGTTCAAAACAGAATAAACGCTACACCTCATCGCAAAAAGAGAAGGGTAAAGAAGTGGTTACTTTTAATCCTTTTGATGCTCTGAACTCATTGGACGACGCAGAAGAGAACAATAGGGGTCCTGACACATGCAGCCCCTCTAGTAGTGATCTATGTTGAACCTTGCGGTGTGGAATGTCCGGGGGCTGAATAAGAGAGACCATCAGCTCGCATTAAAGGACCTTATCTCGGAATACAGGTTAGATTTTATAGGCATATTGGAAACTCGTGTGCGTATTAACAACGTCATGCATATTCAGTCTTTTTTGCTTCCTCATTGGAAATGGTTTGTTGATTATGCAACTGTGGGTAACCGCATTTGGGTAGCGTGGGATGATAATGTTGTGGACGTCCATATTCTTGACTTGAGGAACCAATTTATGCACTGTCGTGTCACTCATAGGGCAGATCGTGAATCCCTTATTATCACTATTGTTTATGGTGCCTCTGAGATGATGGATCGCAGAAGTTTATGGAATACCTTGGAAATATTAGCTCGAGAGCACTCGGATGAGCCTTGGATGGTGGGGGGGACTTCAACGCGGTCCGAGAAATGAATGAGGTGTGTGGAGCTTCTGGAGATATAAGGATGGCCATGGAAGAATTCAATGCTAGTATTCAGGAGGCCGGGCTAATACCCTTGCCTATGCAGGGGGAATGGTATACTTGGCACAACTGCAGCACGAACTCGCGGAGTCTATGGAAGAGATTAGATCGAATCCTTATTAATGATAGATGGCTTGCGAGGTTCCCTTCCTCATGTTATCATTGCCTTTTACCGCGGACTACTGACCACTCGCCGCTTCTACTGCATGGGGACAGGCAAAATCAAACAGGAGGTATGTTTCGATTTGACAACTACCTAACACTCTCACCTGAATTTATCCCCAGTGTGCAGAATATCTGGCAGAACACAATCGTGGGGGTGCCTATGTTTGCGGTAACACGTAAACTTAAAGCACTGAAGCCGGTCTTCAGAGAGCAAAGGAGGAAGAAGGGGGATTTGACTCTAAACGTCCAATTAGCTAAAGGCTTTCTAGATGAGGCACAACAGCTGGTGAGTTCAGATAAACAGAATGAGGCCTTTCTACTATTAGAACACTGTTGCCGCCTGGTTTATGCAAAAGCGGCCAAACTGAAACAAATCATGCTGCAACAGCGAGCCAAGATGTAGTGGATGAAGGGGGGTGACCAATGCTCCCGAATTTTCTTTCGTAAAATTGCCAAGAGAAGGGTGGCAAGGAGGATACTACAAATTAATGATGACAACGGGACCATTCACACTGAACCAGAAGAGATTATCAATGAATTTGTCTGTTACTATCAAAATCTCTTGGGCGGTCACAGACGTCAGATAACGCTAGATATTGGCTTTCTCAGACCGTGGGCAAGGCATATTCTTTCTAATGAAGAGGCTGGCCATCTTATATTGGCGTTTACACCGGATGATGTGAAGCAAGCAGTCTTTGACATTGCAGATGACAAGGCCCCGGGACCTGATGGATACTCATCAGGATTCTTTAAAGCAGCCTGGCCAGTGGTGGGATAGGAAGTTACAAAGGCGGTACTAGAATTCTTTAGTACCGGTAAACTACTTAAACAAGTCAACTCCACACTTTTGGCTCTAATCCCGAAGGTACACACTCCTATGACTGTTGGTGATTTTAGGCCAATTTCATGCTGTAATGTGTTATATTATTAAAGAAAGTTTGTTTGACTTTCATACTAACTTGTACTTATATTATTATGCTTAGCAAACTTACCACACAAATGCATGGGTTTGGTCCTACGTTTGGGTCAAGTTTCGTGGAATTCTGAGAACGTTCAAAATATTGCTGTTTTACACGTTTTTATTAAACCAAGTTTGTTTTCCTTTCATACTAACTTGAAGTCTTTAATACGCTTAACAAATTTACCACAAAAGTACATGGGTCTAGACCTACGTTTGGGTCAAGTTTCGTGGAATTCTTAGTACGTTCATTGTTTAGCTGTTCTGCACGGTTTTATTAAAGCAAATTTGTTTCTCTTTCATACTAACTTTTAGTTATTATTATTCTTAGCAAATTTACCAAACAAATGCATGTGTCTAGACCTACACTTGGATCAGGATTTGTGGAATTCTGAGAAAGGTCAAAATTTAGCTGTTTCAAACGGTTCTATTAAAGCAAGTTCGTTTCACTTTCGTACAAACTTGTAGTGATTATTATGCTTAGCAAATTTACCACACAAATGCTTGGGTCCAGACCGATGTTTGGTTCAAGTTCCGTGGAATTCTGAGAGCGTTCAAAATTTAGCTGTTGTGCACCGTTTTATTAACACAAGTTTTTTTTTCTTTCATACTAACTTGTAATTATTATTACGCTTAGCAAATTTGGCAAATAAATGCATGGGGTCTAGATCAACGTTTGGGTCAAATTTAATGGAATTCTGAAAACATTTAAAATTTAGCTATTTCGCAGGTTTTATTAATGCAAGTTTGTTTCCCTTTCATACTAACTTGTAGTTATTGTTACGCTCAGCAAATATACCACATAAATGCATGGGTCTAGACCTACGTTTGGGTCAAGTTCTGTGGAATTCTTAAAACGTCCAGAATTTAGTTGTTTTGCACGGTTTTATTAAAGTAAGTTTGTTTCCCTAAGTTGCATATTTCAGTTTGTTGTAATGCTTGAGACATGGACCCAAGAAAAAATTCTCTCTCTAATTTTTCACACACTAATGCTTCATCTTCCTCACTTCCGGCCGGCGACGGCGACGGCGAGGCTCTGGTCGACGGCGAGACTGACGGAACAGTGAATGGTCGGTGGAAGAAGGACGGCCATGGACGAGACGCGAGCAACCGAGCTGTGCGCGATGGAGAAGAAGAAGAGACGGGTCTCTCGGTTCCGGCTGAAAATGCCGTTTTGCCGCCGGCTGAGGGTAGTCCAAGGGTCTCCATGGGCGAAGACGGGCTGTCGACGACGAAAGGAGGGGAAATCGGAGCTGAAACCGCGATTACAGATCTGGAGGTTGGTGGCGGCGCGAGCTCGAAGGTCGACAATGGCGGACCGTCTTCCTCCTCCGTCAACCTGGACGAATTCTTGAAGCTTGCCAACCGGGTTATTGACCAAGACGATGATGCTTCCATGGCTGCCTTACGCGACCTTCAAATCCGATGGAAGACACGATTTGGAGACGGCGGAAATCGAGCTGCAACGCCAATGGTGGCGCGCGGGCAAGAGCGACCAGTGACCGGGAAAGTCCTCAAGGCCAGGCGCTGCCTTCTCCCTTGCATTGCTGGGCAAACGGCGGTCGGAAATGGAGGTGAGACGGCTGCAAAGGTACAACTCCCGACGGCGGCGGCTGCTTGCGGTTCTTCGTCGGAGACGGGCGGAAACGGAGGCATTTCTGGACGATCGATAAGTGCCGGCGGTCGGAAGGTTCCTGCGAACGTTTCTGTAGCGGCTGGATCGCCTTGCGCGTTTTTCCGGCGTGTTGGTGAACGGCCGGTGACTTTCTCGGCGACCGGTGTCGTGGCCGGAGCTGACGTGGCGGCGGAAGTGGGTGACAAGGTAGGTGAGGTGGATGAAAGGGCGGCTGACATAAGCCCTACTAGGGCTGATGTCATGCATGATGCTAGGGCTGAGGTCATCCATGATGCTAGGGTTGAGGTCATCCATGATGCTAGGGCTGATGTCATGCATGATGCTAGGGCTGATGTCATCCCTGATGCTAGGGCTGATGTCATCCATGATGCTAGGGCTGATGTCATCCATCCTAGGGCTGACATCACTTATTCTATAGAAAAAAAACCGGCAACCTGGGGAAAGAATTGACGCCAGTTCCCTTGTTTATTGGGAACATTCCGCTTCACACTGGTTCTAATGGGATGGTTAATGATAAAATTGCTGATGCATTCAACAATTCGTCTCGAAAAACGCTATCTTTCATTGCCCCAACGAAGCAAAATGGGGAGGTTGTAGTTCGTCCTTCACTTGATACTGTGCGTGACGGAGCCAAACGATGGAAATCTACGGCAGTGGGATATTTTATGGGTAAGCGGCCGTATTATCACCATTTAAAGGAGTTTGCCCATTCGATTTGGCCGGCGCTACGTGAGGTCACAGCAACTGCTAACGGCTTCTTTTTCTTCCGATTTAAAATGGAAATCGATATGGAGGAGGTCATAGAAGGGGGTCCATGGCTGTTTCAGGGACAACCAATTGTGTTGCAAAAGTGGGAACCGGGTATGGCAATGAGAAAGATGAAGCATACACAAGTGCCGGTCTGGATAAAACTGCGACACCTTCCATTGGAATTCTGGACGACGGAAGGGTTGAGTACTGTTGCTAGCGGTGTGGGTAAGCCACTATACCCTGATGCGATAACGAGGCCATGCACGAGACTGGACTTCGCTCGTGTATGCGTGATGATTGATGTTACTCAGAAATTGGAAAAACATATTAATATAATGACGCCAGATGAAGATGGTGGAGAAACCCCATGCAAGGTTGATATCGAGTATGAATGGCTTCCCCCTAAATGCACAGAATGCATGATGTTGGGCCACTCGGTGAAGGAGTGTTCGTTGACCAATCCTCAGAAATAGACAAAGCCTCCGGTGAAAGTGTATGTACCAAAAGCCAACGTCCCCCCCCCCCCCACCAGCTACCGAGGAGAGAGTAAAGAAACATAAGACCGTGGTTGTGGTGGATGATAAAGTGAAAGGAGATGAAGGTTCAAAACAGAATAAACGCTACACCTCATCGCAAAAAGAGAAGGGTAAAGAAGTGGTTACTTTTAATCCTTTTGATGCTCTGAACTCATTGGACGACGCAGAAGAGAACAATAGGGGTCCTAACACATGCAGCCCCTCTAGTAGTGATCCATGTTGAACCTTGCGGTGTGGAATGTCCGGGGGCTGAATAAGAGAGACCATCAGCTCGCATTAAAGGACCTTATCTCGGAATACAGGTTAGATTTTATAGGCATATTAGAAACTCATGTGCGTATTAACAACGTCATGCATATTCAGTCTTTTTTGCTTCCTCATTGGAAATGGTTTGTTGATTATGCAACTGTGGGTAACCGCATTTGGGTAGCGTGGGATGATAATGTTGTGGACGTCCATATTCTTGACTTGAGGAACCAATTTATGCACTGTCGTGTCACTCATAGGGCAGATAGTGAATCCCTTATTATCACTATTGTTTATGGTGCCTCTGAGATGATGGATCGCAGAAGTTTATGGAATACCTTGGAAATATTAGCTCGAGAGTTTAGTCGACAGTGTCTCACAGCTGTCCGAAGAATGGTACGATATTCTTGGCCCAATAGAGACTGGAAAATGGATATTGAATGGGCTTTCCAAAAATGGAGAGGTAAACACATTGTTAACATATCTTATCGAGCACTATTAGCATCATGTGTTTACCACATTTGGAGGGAGAGAAACTTGAGAAGATTCGAGCACACCGAGAGGACACCTAGCACCATGGCTTTATTGATAGTTGAGGATATCAAGCAGCGGATCCTTAGTATCTCTCTACCTAGATCAGTCAGTACAAGAGCTTTATATAGACTGTGGCGTATCCCTTGGCCTGTCGAGGGAGAAACCAACTGATAACCACACTGTTGTACTGTACTACTATTTCATTTTACTTAATGATACTTACATTTACCAAAAAAAAAAAAATATTAGCTCGAGAGCACTCGGATGAGCCTTGGATGGCGGGGGGGACTTCAACGCGGTCCGAGAAATGAATGAGGTGTGTGGAGCTTCTGGAGATATAAGGATGGCCATGGAAGAATTCAATGCTGGTATTTAGGAGGTCGGGCTAATACCCTTGCCTATGCAGGGGGAATGGTATACTTGGCACAACTGCAGCACGAACTCGCGGAGTCTATGGAAGAGATTAGATCGAATCCTTATTAATGATAGATGGCTTGCGAGGTTCCCTTCCTCATGTTATCATTGCCTTTTACCGCGGACTACTGACCACTCGCCGCTTCTACTGCATGGGGACAGGCAAAATCAAACAGGAGGTATGTTTCGATTTGACAACTACCTAACACTCTCACCTGAATTTATCCCCAGTGTGCAGAATATCTGGCAGAACACAATCGTGGGGGTGCCTATGTTTGCGGTAACACGTAAACTTAAAGCACTGAAGCCGGTCTTCAGAGAGCAAAGGAGGAAGAAGGGGGATTTGACTCTAAACGTCCAATTAGCTAAAGGCTTTCTAGATGAGGCACAACAGCTGGTGAGTTCAGATAAACAGAATGAGGCCTTTCTACTATTAGAACACTGTTGCCGCCTGGTTTATGCAAAAGCGGCCAAACTGAAACAAATCATGCTGCAACAGCGAGCCAAGATGTAGTGGATGAAGGGGGGTGACCAATGCTCCCGAATTTTCTTTCGTAAAATTGCCAAGAGAAGGGTGGCAAGGAGGATACTACAAATTAATGATGACAACGGGACCATTCACACTGAACCAGAAGAGATTATCAATGAATTTGTCTGTTACTATCAAAATCTCTTGGGTGGTCACAGACGTCAGATAACGCTAGATATTGGCTTTCTCAGACCGTGGGCAAGGCATATTCTTTCTAATGAAGAGGCTGGCCATCTTATATTGGCGTTTACACCGGATGATGTGAAGCAAGCAGTCTTTGACATTGCAGATGACAAGGCCCCGGGACCTGATAGATACTCATCAGGATTCTTTAAAGCAGCCTGGCCAGTGGTGGGACAGGAAGTTACAAAGGCGGTACTAGAATTCTTTAGTACCGGTAAACTACTTAAACAAGTCAACTCCACTTTTGGCTCTAATCCCGAAGGTACACACTCCTATGACTGTTGGTGATTTTAGGCCAATTTCATGCTGTAATGTGTTATATTACTAAAGAAAGTTTGTTTGACTTTCATACTAACTTGTACTTATATTATTATGCTTAGCAAACTTACCACACAAATGCATGGGTCTGGTCCTACGTTTGGGTCAAGTTTCGTGGAATTCTGAGAACGTTCAAAATATTGTTGTTTTACACGTTTTTATTAAACCAAGTTTGTTTTCCTTTCATACTAACTTGAAGTCTTTAATACGCTTAACAAATTTACCACAAAAGTACATGGGTCTAGACCTACGTTTGGGTCAAGTTTCGTGGAATTCTTAGTACGTTCATTGTTTAGCTGTTCTGCACGGTTTTATTAAAGCAAATTTGTTTCTCTTTCATACTAACTTTTAGTTATTATTATTCTTAGCAAATTTACCAAACAAATGCATGTGTCTAGACCTACACTTGGATCAGGATTTGTGGAATTCTGAGAAAGGTCAAAATTTAGCTGTTTCAAACGGTTCTATTAAAGCAAGTTCGTTTCACTTTCGTACAAACTTGTAGTGATTATTATGCTTAGCAAATTTACCACACAAATGCTTGGGTCCAGACCGATGTTTGGTTCAAGTTCCGTGGAATTCTGAGAGCGTTCAAAATTTAGCTGTTGTGCACCGTTTTATTAACACAAGTTTTTTTTTCTTTCATACTAACTTGTAATTATTATTACGCTTAGCAAATTTGGCAAATAAATGCATGGGGTCTAGATCAACGTTTGGGTCAAATTTAATGGAATTCTGAAAACATTTAAAATTTAGCTATTTTGCAGGTTTTATTAATGCAAGTTTGTTTCCCTTTCATACTAACTTGTAGTTATTGTTACGCTCAGCAAATATACCACATAAATGCATGGGTCTAGACCTACGTTTGGGTCAAGTTCTGTGGAATTCTTAAAACGTCCAGAATTTAGTTGTTTTGCACGGTTTTATTAAAGTAAGTTTGTTTCCCTAAGTTGCATATTTCAGTTTGTTGTAATGCTTGAGACATGGACCCAAGAAAAAATTCTCTCTCTAAAAATTCTCTCTCTAATTTTTCACACACTAATGCTTCATCTTCCTCACTTCCGGCCGGCGACGACGACGGCGAGGCTCTGGTCGACGGCGAGACTGACGGAACAGTGAATGGTCGGTGGAAGAAGGACGGCCATGGACGAGACGCGAGCAACCGAGCTGTGCGCGATGGAGAAGAAGAAGAGATGGGTCTCTCGGTTCCGGCTGAAAATGCCGTTTTGCCGCCGGCTGAGGGTAGTCCAAGGGTCTCCATGGGCGAAGACGGGCTGTCGACGACGAAAGGAGGGGAAATCGGAGCTGAAACCGCGATTATAGATCTGGAGGTTGGTGGCGGCGCGAGCTCGAAGGTCGACAATGGCGGACCGTCTTCCTCCTCCGTCAACCTGGACGAATTCTTGAAGCTTGCCAACCGGGTTATTGACCAAGACGATGATGCTTCCATGGCTGCCTTACGCGACCTTCAAATCCGATGGAAGACACGATTTGGAGACGGCGGAAATCGAGCTGCAACGCCAATGGTGGCGCGCGGGCAAGAGCGACCAGTGACCGGGAAAGTCCTCAAGGCCAGGCGCTGCCTTCTCCCTTGCATTGCTGGGCAAACGGCGGTCGGAAATGGAGGTGAGACGGCTGCAAAGGTACAACTCCCGACGGCGGCGGCTGCTTGCGGTTCTTCGTCGGAGACGGGCGGAAACGGAGGCATTTCTGGACGACCGATAAGTGCCGGCGGTCGGAAGGTTCCTGCGAACGTTTCTGTAGCGGCTGGATCTCCTTGCGCGTTTTTCCGGCGTGTTGGTGAACGGCCGGTGACTTTCTCGGCGACCGGTGTCGTGGCCGGAGCTGACGTGGCGGCGGAAGTGGGTGACAAGGTAGGTGAGGTGGATGAAAGGGCGGCTGACATAAGCCCTACTAGGGCTGATGTCATGCATGATGCTAGGGCTGAGGTCATCCATGATGCTAGGGCTGATGTCATGCATGATGCTAGGGCTGATGTCATCCCTGATGCTAGGGCTGATGTCATCCATGATGCTAGGGCTGATGTCATCCATCCTAGGGCTGACATCACTTATTCTATAGAAAAAAAACCGGCAACCTGGGGAAAGAATTGACGCCAGTTCCCTTGTTTATTGGGAACATTCCGCTTCACACTGGTTCTAATGGGATGGTTAATGATAAAATTGCTGATGCATTCAACAATTCGTCTCGAAAAACGCTATCTTTCATTGCCCCAACGAAGCAAAATGGGGAGGTTGTAGTTCGTCCTTCACTTGATACTGTGCGTGACGGAGCCAAACGATGGAAATCTACGGCAGTGGGATATTTTATGGGTAAGCGGCCGTATTATCACCATTTAAATGAGTTTGCCCATTCGATTTGGCCGGCGCTACGTGAGGTCACAGCAACTGCTAACGGCTTCTTTTTCTTCCGATTTAAAATGGAAATCGATATGGAGGAGGTCATAGAAGGGGGTCCATGGCAGTTTCAGGGACAACCAATTGTGTTGCAAAAGTGGGAATCGGGTATGGCAATGAGAAAGATGAAGCATACACAAGTGCCGGTCTGGATAAAACTGCGACACCTTCCATTGGAATTCTGGACGACGGAAGGGTTGAGTACTGTTGCTAGCGGTGTGGGTAAGCCACTATACCCTGATGCGATAACGAGGGCATGCACGAGACTGGACTTCGCTTGTGTATGCGTGATGATTGATGTTACTCAGAAATTGGAAAAACATATTAATATAATGACGCCAGATGAAGATGGTGGAGAAACCCCATGCAAGGTTGATATCGAGTATGAATGGCTTCCCCCTAAATGCACAGAATGCATGATGTTGGGCCACTTGGTGAAGGAGTGTTCGTTGACCAATCCTCAGAAATAGACAAAGCCTCCGGTGAAAGTGTATGTACCAAAAGCCAACGTCCCCCCCCCCCCCACCAGCTACCGAGGAGAGAGTAAAGAAACATAAGACCGTGGTTGTGGTGGATGATAAAGTGAAAGGAGATGAAGGTTCAAAACAGAATAAACGCTACACCTCATCGCAAAAAGAGAAGGGTAAAGAAGTGGTTACTTTTAATCCTTTTGATGCTCTGAACTCATTGGACGACGCAGAAGAGAACAATAGGGGTCCTAACACATGCAGCCCCTCTAGTAGTGATCCATGTTGAACCTTGCGGTGTGGAATGTCCGGGGGCTGAATAAGAGAGACCATCAGCTCGCATTAAAGGACCTTATCTCGGAATACAGGTTAGATTTTATAGGCATATTAGAAACTCGTGTGCGTATTAACAACGTCATGCATATTCAGTCTTTTTTGCTTCCTCATTGGAAATGGTTTGTTGATTATGCAACTGTGGGTAACCGCATTTGGGTAGCGTGGGATGATAATGTTGTGGACGTCCATATTCTTGACTTGAGGAACCAATTTATGCACTGTCGTGTCACTCATAAGGCAGATAGTGAATCCCTTATTATCACTATTGTTTATGGTGCCTCTGAGATGATGGATCGCAGAAGTTTATGGAATACCTTGGAAATATTAGCTCGAGAGCACTCGGATGAGCCTTGGATGGTGGGGGGGACTTCAACGCGGTCCGAGAAATGAATGACGTGTGTGGAGCTTCTGGAGATATAAGGATGGCCATGGAAGAATTCAATGCTGGTATTCAGGAGGCCGGGCTAATACCCTTGCCTATGCAGGGGGAATGGTATACTTGGCACAACTGCAGCACGAACTCGCGGAGTCTATGGAAGAGATTAGATCGAATCCGTATTAATGATAGATGGCTTGCGAGGTTCCCTTCCTCATGTTATCATTGCCTTTTACCGCGGACTACTGACCACTCGCCGCTTCTACTGCATGGGGACAGGCAAAATCAAACAGGAGGTATGTTTCGATTTGACAACTACCTAACACTCTCACCTGAATTTATCCCCAGTGTGCAGAATATCTGGCAGAACACAATCGTGGGGGTGCCTATGTTTGCGGTAACACGTAAACTTAAAGCACTGAAGCCGGTCTTCAGAGAGCAAAGGAGGAAGAAGGGGGATTTGACTCTAAACGTCCAATTAGCTAAAGGCTTTCTAGATGAGGCACAACAGCTGGTGAGTTCAGATAAACAGAATGAGGCCTTTCTACTATTAGAACACTGTTGCCGCCTGGTTTATGCAAAAGCGGCCAAACTGAAACAAATCATGCTGCAACAGCGAGCCAAGATGTAGTGGATGAAGGGGGGTGACCAATGCTCCCGAATTTTCTTTCGTAAAATTGCCAAGAGAAGGGTGGCAAGGAGGATACTACAAATTAATGATGACAACGGGACCATTCACACTGAACCAGAAGAGATTATCAATGAATTTGTCTGTTACTATCAAAATCTCTTGGGCGGTCACAGACGTCAGATAACGCTAGATATTGGCTTTCTCAGACCGTGGGCAAGGCATATTCTTTCTAATGAAGAGGCTGGCCATCTTATATTGGCGTTTACACCGGATGATGTGAAGCAAGCAGTCTTTGACATTGCAGATGACAAGGCCCCGGGACCTGATGGATACTCATCAGGATTCTTTAAAGCAGCCTGGCCAGTGGTGGGACAGGAAGTTACAAAGGCGGTACTAGAATTCTTTAGTACCGGTAAACTACTTAAACAAGTCAACTCCACACTTTTGGCTCTAATCCCGAAGGTACACACTCCTATGACTGTTGGTGATTTTAGGCCAATTTCATGCTGTAATGTGTTATATTATTAAAGAAAGTTTGTTTGACTTTCATACTAACTTGTACTTATATTATTATGCTTAGCAAACTTACCACACAAATGCATGGGTCTGGTCCTACGTTTGGGTCAAGTTTCGTGGAATTCTGAGAACGTTCAAAATATTGCTGTTTTACACGTTTTTATTAAACCAAGTTTGTTTTCCTTTCATACTAACTTGAAGTCTTTAATACGCTTAACAAATTTACCACAAAAGTACATGGGTCTAGACCTACGTTTGGGTCAAGTTTCGTGGAATTCTTAGTACGTTCATTGTTTAGCTGTTCTGCACGGTTTTATTAAAACAAATTTGTTTCTCTTTCATACTAACTTTTAGTTATTATTATTCTTAGCAAATTTACCAAACAAATGCATGTGTCTAGACCTACACTTGGATCAGGATTTGTGGAATTCTGAGAAAGGTCAAAATTTAGCTGTTTCAAACGGTTCTATTAAAGCAAGTTCGTTTCACTTTCGTACAAACTTGTAGTGATTATTATGCTTAGCAAATTTACCACACAAATGCTTGGGTCCAGACCGATGTTTGGTTCAAGTTCCGTGGAATTCTGAGAGCGTTCAAAATTTAGCTGTTGTGCACCGTTTTATTAACACAAGTTTTTTTTTTCTTTCATACTAACTTGTAATTATTATTACGCTTAGCAAATTTGGCAAATAAATGCATGGGGTCTAGATCAACGTTTGGGTCAAATTTAATGGAATTCTGAAAACATTTAAAATTTAGCTATTTTGCAGGTTTTATTAATGCAAGTTTGTTTCCCTTTCATACTAACTTGTAGTTATTGTTACGCTCAGCAAATATACCACATAAATGCATGGGTCTAGACCTACGTTTGGGTCAAGTTCTGTAGAATTCTTAAAACGTCCAGAATTTAGTTGTTTTGCACGGTTTTATTAAAGTAGGTTTGTTTCCCTAAGTTGCATATTTCAGTTTGTTGTAATGCTTGAGACATGGACCCAAGAAAAAATTCTCTCTCTAAAAATTCTCTCTCTAATTTTTCACACACTAATGCTTCATCTTCCTCACTTCCGGCCGGCGACGGCGACGGCGAGGCTCTGGTCGACGGCGAGACTGACGGAACAGTGAATGGTCGGTGGAAGAAGGACGGCCATGGACGAGACGCGAGCAACCGAGCTGTGCGCGATGGAGAAGAAGAAGAGACGGGTCTCTCGGTTCCGGCTGAAAATGCCGTTTTGCCGCCGGCTGAGGGTAGTCCAAGGGTCTCCATGGGCGAAGACGGGCTGTCGACGACGAAAGGAGGGGAAATCGGAGCTGAAACCGCGATTACAGATCTGGAGGTTGGTGGCGGCGCGAGCTCGAAGGTCGACAATGGCGGACCGTCTTCCTCCTCCGTCAACCTGGACGAATTCTTGAAGCTTGCCAACCGGGTTATTGACCAAGACGATGATGCTTCCATGGCTGCCTTACGCGACCTTCAAATCCGATGAAAGACACGATTTGGAGACGGCGGAAATCGAGCTGCAACGCCAATGGTGGCGCGCGGGCAAGAGCGACCAGTGACCGGGAAAGTCCTCAAGGCCAGGCGCTGCCTTCTCCCTTGCATTGCTGGGCAAACGGCGGTCGGAAATGGAGGTGAGACGGCTGCAAAGGTACAACTCCCGACGGCGGCGGCTGCTTGCGGTTCTTCGTCGGAGACGGGCGGAAACGGAGGCATTTCTGGACGACCGATAAGTGCCGGCGGTCGGAAGGTTCCTGCGAACGTTTCTGTAGCGGCTGGATCTCCTTGCGCGTTTTTCCGGCGTGTTGGTGAACGGCCGGTGACTTTCTCGGCGACCGGTGTCGTGGCCGGAGCTGACGTGGCGGCGGAAGTGGGTGACAAGGTAGGTGAGGTGGATGAAAGGGCGGCTGACATAAGCCCTACTAGGGCTGATGTCATGCATGATGCTAGGGCTGAGGTCATCCATGATGCTAGGGTTGAGGTCATCCATGATGCTAGGGCTGATGTCATGCATGATGCTAGGGCTGATGTCATCCCTGATGCTAGGGCTGATGTCATCCATGATGCTAGGGCTGATGTCATCCATCCTAGGGCTGACATCACTTATTCTATAGAAAAAAAACCGGCAACCTGGGGAAAGAATTGACGCCAGTTCCCTTGTTTATTGGGAACATTCCGCTTCACACTGGTTCTAATGGGATGGTTAATGATAAAATTGCTGATGCATTCAACAATTCGTCTCGAAAAACGCTATCTTTCATTGCCCCAACGAAGCAAAATGGGGAGGTTGTAGTTCGTCCTTCACTTGATACTGTGCGTGACGGAGCCAAAAGATGGAAATCTACGGCAGTGGGATATTTTATGGGTAAGCGGCCGTATTATCACCATTTAAAGGAGTTTGCCCATTCGATTTGGCCGGCGCTACTTGAGGTCACAGCAACTGCTAACGGCTTCTTTTTCTTCCGATTTAAAATGGAAATCGATATGGAGGAGGTCATAGAAGGGGGTCCATGGCTGTTTCAAGGACAACCAATTGTGTTGCAAAAGTGGGAACCGGGTATGGCAATGAGAAAGATGAAGCATACACAAGTGCCGGTCTGGATAAAACTGCGACACCTTCCATTGGAATTCTGGACGACGGAAGGGTTGAGTACTGTTGCTAGCGGTGTGGGTAAGCCACTATACCCTGATGCGATAACGAGGGCATGCACGAGACTGGACTTCGCTCGTGTATGCGTGATGATTGATGTTACTCAGAAATTGGAAAAACATATTAATATAATGACGCCAGATGAAGATGGTGGAGAAACCCCATGCAAGGTTGATATCGAGTATGAATAGCTTCCCCCTAAATGCACAGAATGCATGATGTTGGGCCACTCGGTGAAGGAGTGTTCGTTGACCAATCCTCAGAAATAGACAAAGCCTCCGGTGAAAGTGTATGTACCAAAAGCCAACGTCCCCCCCCCCACCAGCTACCGAGGAGAGAGTAAAGAAACATAAGACCGTGGTTGTGGTGGATGATAAAGTGAAAGGAGATGAAGGTCCAAAACAGAATAAACGCTACACCTCATCGCAAAAAGAGAAGGGTAAAGAAGTGGTTACTTTTAATCCTTTTGATGCTCTGAACTCATTGGACGACGCAGAAGAGAACAATAGGGGTCCTAACACATGCAGCCCCTCTAGTAGTGATCCATGTTGAACCTTGCGGTGTGGAATGTCCGGGGGCTGAATAAGAGAGACCATCAGCTCGCATTAAAGGACCTTATCTCGGAATACAGGTTAGATTTTATAGGCATATTAGAAACTCATGTGCGTATTAACAACGTCATGCATATTCAGTCTTTTTTGCTTCCTCATTGGAAATGGTTTGTTGATTATGCAACTGTGGGTAACCGCATTTGGGTAGCGTGGGATGATAATGTTGTGGACGTCCATATTCTTGACTTGAGGAACCAATTTATGCACTGTCGTGTCACTCATAGGGCAGATAGTGAATCCCTTATTATCACTATTGTTTATGGTGCCTCTGAGATGATGGATCGCAGAAGTTTATGGAATACCTTGGAAATATTAGCTCGAGAGCACTCGGATGAGCCTTGGATGGTGGGGGGGACTTCAACGCGGTCCGAGAAATGAATGAGGTGTGTGGAGCTTCTGGAGATATAAGGATGGCCATGGAAGAATTCAATGCTGGTATTCAGGAGGCCGGGCTAATACCCTTGCCTATGTAGGGGGAATGGTATACTTGGCACAACTGCAGCACGAACTCGCGGAGTCTATGGAAGAGATTAGATCGAATCCTTATTAATGATAGATGGCTTGCGAGGTTCCCTTCCTCATGTTATCATTGCCTTTTACCGCGGACTACTGACCACTCGCCGCTTCTACTGCATGGGGACAGGCAAAATCAAACAGGAGGTATGTTTCGATTTGACAACTACCTAACACTCTCACCTGAATTTATCCCCAGTGTGCAGAATATCTGGCAGAACACAATCGTGGGGGTGCCTATGTTTGCGGTAACACGTAAACTTAAAGCACTGAAGCCGGTCTTCAGAGAGCAAAGGAGGAAGAAGGGGGATTTGACTCTAAACGTCCAATTAGCTAAAGGCTTTCTAGATGAGGCACAACTGCTGGTGAGTTCAGATAGACAGAATGAGGCCTTTCTACTATTAGAACACTGTTGCCGCCTGGTTTATGCAAAAGCGGCCAAACTGAAACAAATCATGCTGCAACAGCGAGCCAAGATGTAGTGGATGAAGGGGGGTGACCAATGCTCCCGAATTTTCTTTCGTAAAATTGCCAAGAGAAGGGTGGCAAGGAGGATACTACAAATTAATGATGACAACGGGACCATTCACACTGAACCAGAAGAGATTATCAATGAATTTGTCTGTTACTATCAAAATCTCTTGGGCGGTCACAGACGTCAGATAACGCTAGATATTGGCTTTCTCAGACCGTGGGCAAGGCATATTCTTTCTAATGAAGAGGCTGGCCATCTTATATTGGCGTTTACACCGGATGATGTGAAGCAAGCAGTCTTTGACATTGCAGATGACAAGGCCCCGGGACCTGATGGATACTCATCAGGATTCTTTAAAGCAGCCTGGCCAGTGGTGGGACAGGAAGTTACAAAGGCGGTACTAGAATTCTTTGGTACCGGTAAACTACTTAAACAAGTCAACTCCACACTTTTGGCTCTAATCCCGAAGGTACACACTCCTATGACTGTTGGTGATTTTAGGCCAATTTCATGCTGTAATGTGTTATACAAGATTATTGCGAAATTACTTGTCCAGCGGTTGAGTGTGGTTCTGGACAAGATTATTAGTCCCTGTCATGGAGCGTTTATCCCAGGGCGTAGCATTGGAGACAACATATTGTTGGCACAGGAACTACTCACGGGATACAACCAGGTGAGGCTTCCACCTCGTTGTACCCTAAAAGTCGATATCAGGAAGGAATATGATACTGTAGAGTGGGATTTCCTACTTGCGGTCTTGCCACTATTTGGATTCCCCCAAACGTTCACCAGGTGGATTGAGGAGTGTGTAACGACGGCGGCATTTTTGATTGGCCTTAATGGAAACCCTCACGGTTTCTTTGCAGGAGCACGTGGATTAAGACAGGGAGACCCTCTATCGCCCTATCTCTTTGTTCTCGTTATGGAAGTCTTGCATTTGGGATTATTGCAACTTATTGAGCAGGATTTGCAATTCTCTTATCACTGGAAATGTGAGCCGGCCAAAGTCTTCCAGTTGGGATTCGTAGACGATCTGTAGAGCCGATTTGAATTCACTCAGGACCCTCAAGAGGGCGTTGGACCGATTTGCAGAATGGTTGGGACTTCGGCTGAATGTACAAAAAAGTCATGTCATTATCTCTCGATCGGCACAAGGTTGGAAGGATCAGATTTTAACAACTATGGGCTTCCAAGAGGGCCAACTACCAATAAGGTACTTGGGTCTCCCTCTACTGTCTTCTAGATTGTCTATATCCGATTGTCAACCACTTCTATTGAAAATTGATGCTCGCATTAATGGCTGGGACGGAATTTCATTATCATATGCTGAACGTATACAAATCATTAAATCTGTACTTTCAGCAATAAGCATTTATTGGGCGTCTGCATTCGTCTTACCGAAGGCTATTATTAAACAAATTGAGAAACGGCTCAGAACTTTTCTTTGGAAAGGCACTTCTACGTCGGGATACGCCAAGGTAGCGTGGAAGGATGTGTGTAAACCAATTAAAGAAGGTGGCCAAGGAATTAAGGATATTGGTATCCTTAACCGCTCATTAATTGCAAAGAAGTAATGTGATGTTATTAGATGTGACCGAACATCTATATGGGTTGAATGGTTGAAACAGACACGATTGGACAACACTTCAATTTGGACAATTAATGAGAAGGGAGGATCATGGGGATGGTGAAAACTGCTCCGACTTCGCAGCTCTATACTACCTATGACAGAGTTTATTATTGGAGAGGGGAGGTCATTCTACTTGTGGAAAGACCCATGGCACCACTTGGGCCCACTTATTGCTAGATTCCCAAGGGGACCGAGCCTCTTAGGACTTGATGAATCCGCCAAACTACAAGTAGTCATTAATGAAGGGCAATGGCAGTGGCCCTTCATTACCGATTTGGAATGTATGGAGATTATCTACATGTTACCCCAGATTCATGGAGGGGACGACAGGATCAACTGGCGGTTTTCAGAGGGACGACCCACTACACAAGCCCTATATAGATTTTTCTGTCCACCTGGACCGAAAGTAGGATGGTCTTCACTACTTTCGGGTTCTTTGAAGATTCCCCGTCATAACTTCATTCTTTGGTTAGCAATTCAGGAGAAGTTACCGACAACGGATAAACCATGGATGACGCATCTAGGGAGATGTATCCTCTATGACGAGGGTGCAGAGGAGACACATACTCACATGTTCTTCCGATGTCGATATAGCAGAGGATGTCTTGCAGCTATACGACATCATATCCGATTTGCTTGGCCCAATCGTGAGTGGACAAGAGACGTGGAATGGGCATCGAGGAAGTGGAGGGGGAAGCATATTGTTAATGTTGCTTATCAAGCATTACTTGGTGCATGCATATACCATATATGGCGAGAGAGGAATTTGAGACGGTTCGAGCACACCCATCGGCCGGAAGCTATATTAGCTACTTGCATCATAGAAGACGTTAGACAGAGGACAATTAGTAGTAATCTTCCCAATTCTATTAGTACATGTGCACTCTATAGACTGTGGCGTATCCCTTGGTCTGTTGGGGGTACCACCATTTGATTGTTGTACTTTGTGCTCTTTGCCCAATTTTGTTTAATGAATCTTACATTTCCCCAAAAAAAAGTTTGTTTCCCTATCAAACTAACTTGTAGTATTATTATGCTTAGCAAGTTTACGACACATATGCATGTGTCAAGACCTACGTTTCGGTTAAGTTTCGTGGAATTTTGAGAACATTCAAATTTTAGTTGTTTTGCATGATTTTATTAAACCAAGTTTGTTTTCCTTTCAAACTAACTTGTGGTTATTATTACCCTTAGCAAATTTACCACACATATGCATGGGTCTAGACCTATGTTTCGGTTAAGTTTCGTGGAATTCTGAGAACGTTCAAAATTTACCTGTTTTGTACGGTTTTATTAACACAAGATTGTTTCCCTTTCATACTAACTTGTAGTTATTATTAGGATTAGCAAATTTACGATGCAAATGCATGGGTCTATATCTACATTTGGGTCAAGTTTCGTGGAATTCTGAGAACGTTCAAAATTTAGCTTTTTTGCACGGTTTTCATAAACCAAGTGTGTTTCCCTTTGATACTAACTTGTTGTTATTATTATGCTTAGCAAATTTTCCAAAGAAATTCCTGGGTCTTGACCTACGTTTGGGTTAAGTTTTGTGGAATTCTAAGAACGTTCAAAAGTTATGGAAAAAGCCATAAAAATGCAAAAATTCTCTCACTAAAAATTCTCTCCCTACTACACACACTACTACACCACCAAAAACACACACTATTGTCTTCCCCATGGAAACTCCGACCGGCGATGGAGGAGAAGCGCCGGCCGGCGACGACTATGGTGGAGAGGACGCCGACAGCCGTCCGGTGGCCGGGGATGGAGGGGAGGAAGATGAACAGTTGCTGCGCGAAGAAGAACCCCAACTCGCCATGGAAGAAGAAGAGCCGGCCTCCTCTGATCCGGCGATCGAAGGTGACTCCAATGGCAGCCCAACGTCTGTGGAGGTGGAAGGAACGTTGGTGATGAGAAATGGTGAAGAAATGGGTGGTGAACAGCCGGATCTGGAACTGAGGTCTCACGCCGTCAACAATGGCGGAAATGGGTCTTCGTCTCCACGCGACTTCAACTTGGACGAGTTCCTCACTCTCGCACACAAAGTAATCGACCATGGCGACTCACAGGCAATGGATGCTCTGAACGAACTGAAACGACAATGGGAGGCTCGATTTGGGATTGAGAAGTCGCAGTTGCCGGCGGAAAGCTTGAATGTTGACGAACACCCGTTTGCTCGCGAGTTGAAACAGGTATGCCGGAGACGTACAACACAGGCGACGACGATACTAGGGACCGGAATGGCAGCGACACTTCAGCGTCGACCGGCTGTGCGTGGGAGAATAATCACACCTTCTCCGCCGGCGGCTTTGCACAGCAACAACGCAAACCAAATCTCGGCGGCGGCTTTGAGAAACGCGAACCAGACCTGGCCGGCGGCTTTGCAAAGCAGCAACGCGAACCAGACTTCGCCGGCGGCTTTGCACAGCAGCAACGAGAACCAGATCTCGCCGGCGACCGTTGGAATTCCGACGAAGGATGACGTGCGCAATGATGCTGACATGGACGCCTCGGTGGACAACGTTGGAGCTGATGTGGCAGGGAATGTGAGTGACATGGAGGCTTGCTTGGAACATACTGCTGACATCAGCCCTAGTAGGCTGACATCATCGCTGCTGCTAGGGCTGACATCATCACTGCTGCTAGGGCTGACATCATCGCTGCTCCTAGGGCTGACATCAGCGATTACATTGATGCTGATGTCAGCAATGACACAAGTGCACCTAGGGCTGATGTCAGCAATTACACTATCAAATCTAGGGCTGACATCATCGATGATACAAGGAAAGCTAGGGCTGACATCAGCGCGGACACATGCAAAAATAGGGCTGATGTCAGCAATTCTGTGGAAAGAAAACAAGCTATGCATGATGCTCCTGTTCCAACGGGATTGTACGTTGGAAATATCCCGTTGCACGCATACCCGGAAACAATCATTGACGACAAAATAGCGCATGCATTTAATCATTCGACCCGGAAAACCTTATCATTCATTGCCCCAATAATGCAAAACGGAGAGGTTGTCGTTCGACCTTCTTTAGATGCAGTACGTAATGGGTCTAAACGTTGGAAATCTACTGCAGTTGGCTATTTCTTGGGCAAACGGCCATATTATCATCACCTTAAGGAGTTTGCACATTCGGTTTGACCAGCACTAAGGGAGGTGACAGCGACCACAAACGGATTCTTCTTTTTTCAGTTTAAAACAGTTTTTGATATGGAGGAGATAATTGAGGGAGGCCCGTGGTTGTTCCAAGGGCAGCCAATAGTACTTCAAAGGTGGGAACCGGGGATGGCCATGAGAAAGTTGAAGCATACACAAGTGCCCGTCTGGATTAAATTACGACACCTTCCGATGGAATTTTGGACGACAGAAGGATTGAGCACTGTAGCGAGTGGTGTGGGGAAGCCCCTTTACCCCGACGCGATTACAAGAGCATGCACGAGACTGGACTTTGCTCGTGTATGTGTGATGATTGATGCCACACAAAAGATGCATAAACATATTATTGTCATGGCACCTGATGAAGAAGGAGGGGAGACACCTTGCAAAGTTGACGTTGAGTACGAATGGCTCCCGCCAAAGTGCACAGCGTGCATGTCATTGGGACATTCGGATAAGGATTGTGCACTAAACAAAACCCGCAAACCGACGAAGCCAACAGTAAATGTGTATGTGCCGAAAGTCAATGTATCACAGCCACAACTTTCGACTAAGGGACGTAAGATGATGAAACCAGTGGTTGAAGATATACCCAAAGCAGATGCGGGAGATAGACATATGGACCAGAACCACTCCAAGCAAGACGAGAGAGGTAAGGCAATTGTTATTTATAATGCTTTTGACACTTTGCACTTAATTGATGATGCAGGTGAGCATTCAGGGGGTCCTAACACAAGCAGCCCCATGGACAATGATCCATGTTGAACATCGCTGTGTGGAATGTCCGTGGGCTGAACAAACGAGACCATCAGCTCGCTTTGAAGGACTTGGTCTCTGAATACAGGTTACACTTCCTAGGCATTCTTGAAACTCGTGTTCGTTTGAATAATGTTATGCATATTCAATCGTTTCTACTTCCACATTGGAAATGGTTTGTCGATTATTCTTCTATTGGTAATCGCATCTGGCTAGCTTGGGATGAGAATGTTGTTGATGTCCATATCTTAGACTCGGCAGATCAATTTATTCACTGTCGGGTTACTAATATGGCTGACAATGAATCTGTTATTATCACTGTTGTTTATGGGGCATCTGAGGTGATTGATCGTCGGAATTTATGGACTGCACTGGAGATGCTAGCTCAGCAATGCTCTGACATCCCGTGGATGGTGGGAGTGGATTTTAATGCAGTACGTGACCTTAACGAAGTATGTGGCATCTCAGGAGATATAAGGATGGCCACCGAAGAATTTAATGCCGGTATTTTGGAGGCGGGGCTGATCCCACTTCCTATGCAAGGTGAATGGTTCACGTGGCATAATTGCAGTACGTCTATGAGGAGTTTATGGAAGCGGCTGGATCGGATTCTTATTAATGACCGCTGGCTAGCAAGGTTCCCGAGCGCATATTATCACAGCCTTACTCCACGGACATCTGACCACTCTCCACTGGTTTTACATGGGGATATACAACAACATAATGGAGGCATGTTTCGATTTGATAACTATCTTGCCCATTCACCTGAGTTTATCCACAATGTGCAGAATATTTGGCATCATGAGATTGTTGGTATTCCTATGTATGCTGTGACACGTAAACTGAAGGCACTTAAACCAGTCTTTAGACTACAAAGAAGAAATAAGGGAGATTTGACGATGAATGTCCAACTAGCCAACGGTTTTCTTGATGAGGCACAACAGTTGGTGAGCTCTGACAGACAAAATGAGCTATATTTACTACTGGAGCATTGTTGTCGAGTCGTTTATGCTAAAGCGGCAAAACTTGAACAAATTATGCTGTAACAGAGAGCCAAGATGCAGTGGATGAAAGACGGAGACCAATGTTCCCGGGTTTTCTTTCGTAAAATTGCACAGAGACGAGTAATGAGAAGAATCATACAGATCAATGATGAGAATGGTTTCACACACACGGATCTAGGGGAAGTCGCCCATGAGTTTGTCTCTTACTATCAGAACCTCTTAGGAGGCACCAGAAGACGGCTGTCAGTGGATATTCGTTATCTTAGACCGTGGGCAAGGCACTGTATCACTGATGAGGAAGCTAATCAATTACTCCTTCCACTCTCGGCGGATGATGTGAAGCAAGCAGTGTTCGATATTGCTGATGACAAGGCACCGGGACCTGATGGTTACTCGTCAAGGTTTTTCAAGGCGGCTTGGCCTGTGGTGGGGGAAGAAGTTACGAGGGCGGTACTAGATTTCTTTTCTACCGGAAAACTTCTGAAGCAGATCAACTCCACGATCTTGGCCCTGATACCAAAGGTACATACTCCTATGTCGGTTAATGATTTTAGACCAATTTCATGCTGCAATGTTTTATACAAGATCATTGCGAAACTACTCGTCCAAAAAATTAGTGTGCTACTGGACAAGATAGTTAGCCCATGTCAGACAGCTTTTATTCCGGGAAGAAGCATTGGGGACAACATTATGTTAGCCCAGGAATTATTCTTGAGATATAACCAGATGCGCCTACCCCCGAGATGCGCACTTAAAGTGGATATCAGGAAGGCCTATGATACGGTGGAGTGGGATTTCCTCTTAGCAGTTTTGCAGTTGTTCGGGTTTCCACCTACGTTTACAAGGTGGATTGAGGAGTGTGTTTCCACGACATCATTCTCGATTGGGGTTAATGGAAAACCTCATGGGTTCTTTGCTGGAGCGAGAGGACTACGACAGGGAGACCCACTTTCTCCTTATCTGTTTGTTCTTGTTATGGAAGCTTTACATCTGGGATTCTTGCAACGAATTGAACAGGACATCCAATTCACTTATCATTGGAAGTGTGAGAGTTCTAAGGTTTTTCAGATGGGATTTGCAGACGACCTCCTCTTACTGTGCAGAGCTGACTTAGACTCCATCAGAGTCTTCAAAGAGGGATTGGACTGGTTTGCGGAGTTGTCGGGCCTTCGGTTGAATGTCCAAAAAAGTCACTTAATCATTTCACGTTCGGCTCAAAATTTGAAGGACCAGATGTTGGATATTTTGGGCTTTCAGGAGGGCAACCTTCCAATGAGGTACCTGGGTCTTCCCTTAATCTCGTCTAGGTTGACCATCTCTGATTGCCAACCGCCTATCTCAAAAATTGATGCACGTATTAATGGATGGGAAGGGATTTCATTATCATATGCTGGGCGGGTACAAATCATCAAATCTGTGCTTTCAGCATTGAGCTTATATTGGGCTTCTGCATTCATACTACCTAAGAAAGTCATCCATGAAATTGAGAAGAGGTTGAGGACTTTCCTATGGAAGGGTACGACGTCTAGTGGGTACGCTAAGGTAGCCTGGAAAGATGTGTGTCGACCGATGGATGAGGGGGGACTTGGGTTCAAGGACATCTCCACCATGAATCGCGCATTAATGAGCAAGAAATTATGTGATGTTATCCAGTGTGACAGGACATCCATATGGGTTCAGTGGCTCTACCAAGACCGATTACGTGAGAGATCGATTTGGACTATCCGTGAACATGGAGGTTCTTGGGGATGGCGAAAAATACTCAGGCTTCGTCCTTTCCTTCGCGCTATCGTGGATTACCAGATTGGAAATGGAGACAGATTCTTTGTTTGGCAGGACCCGTGGCATCACTTGGGTCCACTTATCGAGCGATTCCCTCAAGGTCCTCGCCATCTTAGACTTGAAGAATCAGCAAAACTCAGTTTGGTGATTTCAGCAGGAGAATGGCAATGGCCTACCATCACTGACTTTGAATGTTTGGAAATCACACATAACCTACCGCTTATTTTCGGAGGAGAGGATCGGGTGGTGTGGAGATGTGACGAAGGGCAACCTACTATTAGGCCCTCTACCGATTATTCGCTCACCCTGAGCCGAAAGTAGGATGGTCTTCACTACTTTTGGGCTCCTTGAAGATTCCTCGTCATTCGTTCATCTTATGGCTAGCAATCCTTGGCAAACTACCTACCACAGACAAATCATGGCTATCTCACCTGGGGGTGTGCATATTGTGCGATGAGGGAGCTGCGGAATCTCATCCACATTTATTCTTTCGATGCAGATTTAGTCGTCAGTGCCTTTATGAGATTCGCAGAAGGATTCGCTTTCACTGGCCCAACAGAGATTGGGCAACAGATATTGAATGGGCGACACGAAAATGGAGAGGTAAGCACATTATTAATAGAGCTTACCGTACACTACTGGCAGCGTGTGTCTACCACATATGGAAGGAGAGGAACTTGAGGAGATTTGATCATACTGAGCAAACACCGGCCACATTAAGCATCCTAATCATCAATGACGTCAGACAGAGGATTCTTAGCATTGATTTAGCATCGTCAGTCAGTACATGAGCATTGTATAGATTATGGCGTATCCCTTGGGTGGGAGAAACCAGTTGATAATCTCATGTTGTACTGTACCATTACTCTTTATTAATGAAATTTACATTTACCAAAAAAAAAAAAGAACGTTCAATATTTAGCTTTTTTGCCCGGTTTTATTAAAGAAAGTTTCTTTGACTTTCTTACTAACTTGTAGTTATTATTACGCTTAGCAAACTTACCACATAAATGCATGGGTCTAGACCAACGTTTTTTTCGGTAATGGTAAATTTCATTAATAAAAATATGGTACAGTACAACAATTAATTGGGTAGTCCCTCGACAGGCCAAGGGATACGCCATAGTCTATAAAGGGCCCATGTACTAATCGAACTGGAAAGATTAAGGCTCAGAATCCTCTGCCTAACATCATCAATAATATGAGAAGCCAATACATTAGGCGGGTGTTCACTTTGTTGGAATCGTCTGGAGTTTCTTTCTCGCCACGTAAACCAATGACCCAAGTAATGCTCGGTATGCTGCATTGATGCTTCCCTCTCCATTTTTTTACTGCCCATTCCACATCCATTGCCCATGTGCGATTGGGCCAATCGAATCGAATTATTTCCCGTATGGCTATAAGGCATCTTCTGCTATATCGGCATCGGAAGAATAAATGATTATGTGTCTCGGTTGTTTCTTCATCACAAAGAATACACCCTCCAATGTGTGTGAGCCAGGGTTTGTCTGTCGTTGGCAGTTTTTCCTGAAAAGCCATCCATAGGATAAAACAATGTCGTGGGATCTTTAGTGAACCCGAAAGTAGTGACGTCCAGCCTACTTTTGGTCCGGGCGGGCAGATAAGTCTGTATAGGGCTTGGGCTGTGGGTCGGCCATCCGGGAAACGCCAAATGATTCTATCTTCTCCACCATGGATCTCGGGTAGTGTATAAATAATCTGAAGGCATTCCAAATCCGTTATGAGGGGCCAGTGCCATTGGCCCTCATCAATAACCGTATTGAGTTTGGTAGATTCATCAAGCCCAAGTAAACTCGGTCCTCGTGGAATCGAGAAATCAGGGGGCCCAGGTGATGCCATGGATCCTTCCACAGAAAGAAGTTCCTCCCATCTCCAATATAACACTCCACCATTGGTTTGATAAGGCTGCGTAGACGAAGCAGCTTTCTCCAACCCCACGATCCACCCTTCTCGTCAACAGTCCAAATGGAATTATTGTGTAGTCGTCCGAGCTGTAGCCACTCAACCCAGATAGACGTTCGGTCACATCTAATGACATCACACAACTTCTTAGTCATTAGTGCTCGGTTCAACGCATCAATATCTTTAATTCCAAGGCCTCCTTGCCCAATCGGTTTGCAAACATCCTTCCACGCAACTTTGGCATAACCCGTCATTGAGGTGCCTTTCCAAAGGAACCTTCGAAGGCGTTTCTCAACTTCCTTAATGATCGCCTTCGGTAGTATGAATGCAGAAGCCCAATAAATGCTCAATGCTGAAAGTACAGATTTAATGATTTGTACCCGCCCAGCATATGATAGCGACATACCCTCCCATCCCGCAATACGTGCATCAATTTTGGACAGAAGTGGCTGACAGTCTGATATAGTCAATCTAGATGAGATTAAAGGAAGGCCTAAGTACCTCATCGGGAGATGTCCCTCCTGAAATCCCAAGAGCGATAACAACTGACCTTTCCTTTCGTGTGCAGACCGGGATATAATAATGTAGCTTTTTTGAATATTCAACCGAAGGCCCGACCATTCAGCAAATCGGTCCAGTCCCACCTTAAGGACGGTCTAGACCAACGTTTAGGTCAAGTTTCGTGGAATTCTTAAAACGTTCAAAATTTAGCTGTTTTAATAGTTATTATTACGCTTAGCAAATTTACCACACATACGCATGGTTTCAAGACCTACATTTCGGTTAAGTTTAATGGAATTCTGTGAACATTCAAAATTTAGCTATTTTGTACGGTTTTATTAAAAAATATTTGTTTCCCTTTCAAACTAACTTGTAGTTACTTTTGGCAAATTTACCACACATCTAGACCTTTGTTTGGGTCAAGTTTCGTGGAATTTTGAGAACGATCAAAATTTAGCTGTTTTGAATGGTTCTAATAAAGCAAGTTCGTCTTACTTTCATACAAACTTGTAGTTATTATTACGCTTTACAAATTTACCACACAAATGCTTGAGTCTAAACCAAAGTTTAGTTCAAGTTCCGCGGAATTCTGAGAACGTTCAAAATTAAGCTGTTGTGCACGGTTTTATTAACACAAGTTTGTTTTCCTTTTATACTAAATTTAGCAAATAAATGCTTGGGTCTAGATCTACGTTTGGGTCATGTTTTGTGAAATTTGAAAAATGTTCAAAATTTAGTTATTTTGCAGCTTTTTATTAATGAAAGTTTGTTTCTCTTTCATACTAACTTGTAGTTATTATTACGCTTAGCAAATTTACCACACAAATAGCTGTTTTACATGTTTTTATTAAACCAATTTTGTTTTCTTTTCATACAAATTTGTAGACATTATTATGCTTAGCAAATTTACCACACAAATGCTTGGGTCTAGATCAACGTTTGGGTCAAGTTTCGTGGAATTCTGAGAAAGTTCAAAATTTAGCTGTTTTGCAAAGTTTTATTAAACCAAGCATGTTTCCCTTTGATACTAACTTGTAGTTATTATTATGCTTAGCAAATTTGCCACAGAAACGCCAAGGTCTTGACCGAAGTTTGGGTTCAGTTTCGTGGAATTCTAAGAACATTTAATATTTAGCTTTTTAGCACGGTTTTATTAAAGAAAGTTTGTTTGACTTTCATAATAACTTCTAGTTATTATTATGCTTAGCAAACTTACCACACAAATGCATGGGTCTGGGCCTACGATTGGGTCAAGTTTCGTGGAATTCTGAAAACGTTCAAAATGTAGCTGTTTTACACGTTTTTATTAAACCAAGTTTGTTTTCTTTTCATACTAACTCGAAGTCATTAATACGCTTAACAAATATACCACAGAAATGCATGGGTCTAGACCTACGTTTGGGTCAAGTTTTTTTTTTTGGGTAAATGTAATTTGCATTATGAAAATAATGGTACAGTACAACAGTCAATTGGTTTATCCCTCGACAGGCCAAGGGATACGCCACAGTCTATAAAGAGCAATTGTACTAATGGAATTAGGCATATTAATACTCAAGATCCTCTGTCTAATATCATCTACAATGAAGGAAGCCAAAACGTTTGCCGGATGCTCAATTTGCTGGAATCGTCTCAAGTTTCTTTCTCGCCATATATGGTAGACGAGTGATCCAAGTAGTGCTCGATAGGCTGTATTAATAATATGCTTCCCTCTCCATTTTCGTGTTGCCCATTCGACGTCCCTTCTCCATTCCCGATTGGGCCAAGGGCTCGAATAATCCGCCGAACAGCTGCAAGGCATAATCTACTGAAATGGCATCGGAAGAAAAGGTGGCTATGCGTCTCCAATGCCTCCTCGTTACCAAGAATACACCCACCAAGATGTGTGAGCCATGGTCTGTCGGTTATCGGTAACTTTTCCTGAATAGCCATCCATAAGATAAATGAATGGTGTGGAATCTTCAAAGATCCCGAAAGTAGTGAAGTCCAGCCCACTTTCGGTCCAAGTGGGCAAAAAAGTCGGTAAAGTGCCTGGGTAGTGGGTTGCCCATCAGGAAATCTCCAAATGATCATATCATTGCCTCCATGAATCTGAGGTAGTGTATATGTGATTTGGAGGCATTCCAGATCCGTGATGAGGGGCCAGTGCCATTGGCCCCCGTCAATGATCGAAGAAAGCTTAGTGGAGTCTTCGAGCCCAAGTAAGTTCGGTCCGCGTGGAAATCTAGGAAGCAGGGGTCCAAGTTGATGCCATGGATCCTTCCAAAGATAGAAGCTGCTCCCATCTCCAATATGAAGCTCCACCATTGGTTGGATAGAGCTGCGCAGACGAAGCATTTTTCTCCAACCCCACGATCCTCCCTGTTCGCCAACTGTCCATATGGAGTTATTCCGTAATCGTCCGTGCTGCAACCACTCAACCCAGATAGATGTTCGGTCACATCTAATGACATCGCACAATTTTTTTGTCATTAAGGCACGATTAAGAACAGCAATATCTTTAATTCCTAGACCCCCTTCTTCTACCGGTTTGCAGATATCTTTCCACGCTACTTTGGCATATCCCGTCATTGAGGTTCCTTTCCATAGGAATGTTCGAAGGCGTTCTCCACTTCCTTAATGACAGCCTTCGGTAAGATAAATGCAGATGCCCAATACAAGCTCAGTGTTGAAAGTACAGATTGGATGATCTGTACCCGCCCAGCATATGATAATGATATTCCTTCCCATCCAGTAATACGTGCATCAATTTCAGATAGAAGTGGCTGATAGTTGGAAATAGACAATCTAGATGAGAGTAGGGGGAGACCCAAGTACCTCATCGGGAGATACCCCTCTTGAAAACCTAGCACTGCTAGCATCTGTTCTCTCCTTTCTTATGCAGACCGGGATAGAATAAGGTGACTCTTTTGTATATTCAACCGGAGGCCTGACCACTCTGCAAACCTGTCCAGTCCCATCTTGAACACTCTGACAGAGTCCATATCAGCTCTGCAGAAAAGTAGGAGATCATCTGCAAAACCCAACTGGAATACCCTAGCTAGCTCACACTTCCAATGGTAGGTGAATTGCATGTCCTGTTCAATTAGTTGTAAGAATTCCAAATGTAAAACTTGCATGACAAGCACAAAGAGGTAGGGAGATAAAGGGTCTCCTTCGCGTAGACCTCTCGCCCCATTAAAAAACCCGTGAGGTTTTCCATTGAGGCCAATCGAAAATGAGGCCGTCGTGATGCACTCCTCAATCCATCTAATGAATGTAGTTGGAAAGTTGAAGAACTGTAAAACCGCAACAAGGAAGTCCCACTCGACTGTGTCATAGGCCTTTCTAATATCCACTTTAAGTGCACATCTTGGGGGAAGGCGTATCTGATTATATCCTGTGAACAATTCCTGTGCTAACATAATGTTGTCCCCAATACTTCTTCCCGGGATGAAGGCTGTTTGGCAGGGACTGATTAACTTGTCCAGAACCATACTCAACCGTTGGACAAGCAGTTTAGTAATGACATTGTATAAAACATTACAGCATGAAATTGGTCTAAAATCATTGACAGGCATAGGAGTATGTACCTTGGGGATCAATGCCAAAAGTGTGGTGTTAACTTGTTTAAGGAGTTTCCCCGTAGTAAAGAAATCCAATACCGCCCTTGTAACTTCTGTACCGACAACTGGCCAAGCTGCCTTGAAGAAGCCGGATGAGAAAACATCACGGCCCGGAGCCTTATCCTCGGCGATGTAAAAAATGGCTTGCTTCACATCTTCCGGTGAGGGTAGGAATAAGTGGCTAGCCTCCTCATTGGATAGTATATGCTTCGCCCAAGGTCTGAGGTAATTAATATCCACCAATAACCGTCGTCTGTTACCTCCTAAGAGGTTCTGATAAAATGACACGAATTCTTGCACGACCTCACTCGGTTCTGTGTGAGTGGTACCATTCTCATATTTATTTGCAAGATCCTCCTCACTGCCCGTCTCTGAGCGATCTAGCGAAAGAAAATCCGGGAGCATTGGTCCCCTCCCTTCATCCATTGCATCTTGGCTCTCTATTGTAGCATAATTTGCTCAAGTTTGACTGCTTTAGCGTACACTAGCCGGCAACAATGTTCCAGAAAAAGGAAGAACTCATTCTGCCTGTCTGACCTCACCAAGTTTTGTGCCTCTTCAAGGAACCCCTTCGCTAATTGGACATTAAGAGTCAAGTCTCCCTTATTCCTCATCTGCTGTCTGAAGACCGGTTTGAGGGCCTTTAGTTTACGTGACATTGCATACATGGGCACGCCAGCCACCTCATGCTGCCATATATTCTGTACACTAGGGATAAAATCAGGCGAATGGGTCAGATAATTGTCAAACCGAAACATACCTCCATTTTGTTGTTGTGTATCCCCATATAAGACTAATGGTGAGTGGTCAGAAGTCCGGGCCATAAGGCTCGTGGAATTCTTAGAACGTTCAATGTTTAGCTGTTTTGCACAACTTTGTTAAAGCAAATTTTTGTTTCTCTTTCATACTAACATGTAGTTATTATTACTCTTAGCAAATTTACCAAACAAATGCATGTGTCTAGACCTACACTTGGGTCAAGTTTTGTGGAATTTTGGAAAATGTTCAAAATTTAGCTATTTTGCATGGTTTTATTAAAGAAAGTTTATCTTCTTTTCATAATAACTTGTAGTTATTATTACGCTCAGCAAATTTACCACATAAATGCAGAGGATTCTTAGCGTTGATTTAACTTCGTCAGTCAGTACACGAGCATTGTATAGATTATGGCGTATCCCTTGGGTTGAGGGAGAAACCATTTGATGATCACATGTTGTACTGTACCATTACTCTTTATTAATGAAATTTACATTTACCCAAAAAAAAATTTACCACATAAATGCATGTGTCTAGACCTACGTTTGGGTCAAGTTTCGTGGAATTCTTAAACACGTTCAAAATTTAGCTGTTTTACATGGTTTATTAAAGCAAGTTTGTTTTCCTTTCAAACTAACTTGTAGTTATTATTACGCTTAGAAAATTTACCGCACATATGCATGGGTCAAGACCTACGTTTCGGTCAAGTTTCGTGGAATTCTGAGAACGTTCAAAATTTAGTTGTTTTGCATGATTTTATTAAAGCAAGTTTGTTTCCCTTTCAAACTAACTTGTAGTTATTATTACACTTAGCAAATTTCCCACACATATGCAAAAGGGTCAAGACCTATGTTTCGGTTAAGTCTCATGGAATTTTGAGAACGTTCAAAATTTAGCTGTTTTGTACGATTTTATTAAAAAAAGTTAGTTTCCCTTTCAAACTAACTTGTAGTTATTTTTGGCAAATTTACCACAAAAATACATGGGTCTAAACCTTTGTTTGGGTCAAATTTCGTGGAATTTTGAGAACGTTCAAAATTTAGCTGTTTTGAACGGTTCTATTAAAGCAAGTTCATTTCACTTCATACAAACTTGTAGTTATTATTACGCTTAGCAAAATTAGCACACAAATGCTTGGGTCCATACCAATGTTTGGTTCAAGTTCCGTGGAATTCTGAGAATGTTCAAAATTTATTTTTTTTTTGGTAAATGTAAGTATCATTAAGTAAAATGAAATAGTAGTACAGTACAACAGTGTGGTTATCAGTTGGTTTCTCCCTCGACAGGCCAAGGGATACGCCACAATCTATATAAAGCTCTTGTACTGACTGATCTAGGTAGAGAGATACTAAGGATCCGCTGCTTGATATCCTCAACTATCAATAAAGCCATGGTGCTAGGTGTCCTCTCGGTGTGCTCGAATCTTCTCAAGTTTCTCTCCCTCCAAATGTGGTAAACACATGATGCTAATAGTGCTCGATAAGATATGTTAACAATGTGTTTACCTCTCCATTTTTGGGAAGCCCATTCAATATCCATTTTCCAGTCTCTATTGGGCCAAGAATATCGTACCATTCTTCGGACAGCTGTGAGACACTGTCGACTAAATCTGCACTGAAAGAATAAGTGGCCATGTGTCTCTGTCGCTCCCTCATTACATAGAATACATGGGCCAAGGTGCGCTAGCCATGATTTGTCCGTTGTAGCCAATTTGCCTAGAATAGCAAGCCACAGGATGAACAAATGACGTGGAATCTTCAGTGATCCCGAAAGTAGTGAAGCCCAGCCTACTTTCGGTCCTGGGGGATCAAAAAGCCTATATAGAGCCTGGGTTGTAGGTTTACCCTGATCAAATCTCCAAATAATTCGGTCCTCCCCTCCATGAATTGTGGGTAAACCATGTGTGATCTCCAGACACTCAAAATCTGTGATAGGAGGCCACTGCCACTCTCCTTCACTAATAACCGTGCTCAATCTGGCTGATTCCTCTATTCTGAGTAGTCTCGGTCCCCGTGGGAATGTGACACTGAGTGGTCCGAGATAATGCCACGGGTCCTGCCAAAGGTAAAAAGTTCGCCCATCGCCAATCTGATAGTCCACCATAGGGCGGAGGAAAGCCCGTAGACGTAGAATTTTCCGCCAACCCCATGAGCCTCCATTCTCCCTAATCGTCCAAATGGAGGTGTCGCGTAATCGACCCTGGTAAAGCCATTCAACCCAAATTGAGGTCCTATCGCACCTGATGATATCACAGAGTTTCTTGGTCATTAATGTGCGATTCAAGATAGCTGTTGTGTACGGTTTTATTAACACAAGTTTGTTTCTCTTTCATAGTAACTTGTAGTTATTATTATGCTTAGCAAATTTAGCAAATAAATGCTTGGGTCTAGATCTACGTTTGGGTCAAGTTTTGTGGAATTTTGAAAACGTTCAAAATTTAGTTATTTTGCAGGTTATTATTAATGCAAGTTTGTTTCCCTTTTATACGAACTTGTAGTTATTATTACGCTTAGCAAATTTACCACACAAATGCATGGGTCTAGACCTACGTTTGGATTAAGTTTCGTGAATTCTGAAAACGTTCAAAATTTAGCAGTTCTGCACGGTTTTATTAAAGAAACTTTATTTTTCTTTCATAATAACTTGTAGTTATTATTACGCTCAGCAAATTTAGCACATAAATGCATGGGTCTAGACCAATGTTTGGGTCATGTTTCGTGGAATTTTTAAAACGTTCAAAATTTAGCAGTTTTGCACTGTTTATTAAAGCAAGTTTGTTTTCCTTTCAAATTAACTTGTGGTTATTATTACACTTAGCAAATTTACCACACATACGCATGGGTCAAGACCTGCATTTTGGTTAGGTTTCGTGGAATTCTAAGAACATTCAAAATTTAGCTGTTTTGCATGGTTTTTTTAAAGCAAGTTTGTTTCTTTTTTAAACTAACTTGTAGTTATTATTACACTTATCAAATTTACCACATATACGCATGGGTCTAGACGTACGTTTCGGTTAAGTTTCATGGAATTATGAGAACGTTCAAAAGTTAGTAGTTTTGCATGGTTTTATTAACACAAGATTGTTTCTCTTTCATACTAACTTGTAGTTATTATTAGGATTAGAAAATATTTTTTTTTTTTTTGGGTAAATGTAAGTTTCATTAAAAAAAAAATAGGTAAAGAGTACAAAGTACAACAATCAAATGGTGGTACCCCCAACAGACCAAGGGATACGCCAAATTCTATAGAGTGCACATGTACTAATAGAACTGGAAAGATTAATACTAATTATCCTCTGTCTAACGTCTTCTATGATGCAAGTAGCTAATACAGCTTCCGGCCGATGGGTGTGCTCAGATCGTCTCAAATTCCTCTCTCGCCATATATGGTATATGCATGCACCAAGTAGTGCTCGATAAGCAACATTAACAATATGCGTCCCCCTCCACTTCCTCGATGCCCATTCCACGTCTCTTGTCCACTCACGATTGGGCCAAGCAAATCGGATATGATGTCGTATAGCTGCAAGGCATCCTCTGCTATATCGACATCGGAAGAACATGTGAGTGTGTGTCTCCGCTGCACCCTCGTCACAGAGAATACATCCCCCTCCATGGTTTATCAGTTGTCGGTAGCTTCTCCTGAATTGCTAACCAAAGAATGAAGTTATGACGGGGAATCTTCAAAGAACCCGAAAGTAGTGAAGACCATCCTACTTTCGGTCCAGGTGGACAGAAAAGTCTATATAGGGATTGTGTAGTGGGTCGTCCCTCTGAAAACCGCCAGTTGATCCTGTCATCACCTCCATGAATCTGGGGTAACATGTAGATAATCTCCATACATTCCAAATCGGTAATGAAGGGCCACTGCCATTGCCCCTCCTTAATGACTACTTGTAGTTTGGCGGATTCATCAAGTCCTAAGAGGCTCGGTCCCCTTGGGAATCTAGCAATAAGTGGGCCCAAGTGGTGCCACGGGTCCTTCCACAAGTAGAATGACCTTCCCTCTCCAATAAGAAACTCTGTCATAGGTAGTATAGAGCTGCGAAGTCGGAGCAGTTTTCGCCATCCCCATGATCCTCCCTTCTCATTAATTGTACAAATAGAAGTGTTGTGCAATCGTGTCTGCTTCAACCATTCAACCCATATAGATGTTCGGTCACATCTAATAACATCACATAGCTTCTTTGCTATTAATGAGCGGTTAAGGATACCGATATCCTTAATTCCTTGGCCACCTTCTTTAATTGGTTTACACACATCCTTCTACGCTACCTTGGCGTATCCCGACGTAGAAGTGCCTTTCCAAAGAAAAGTTCTGAGCCGTTTCTCAATTTGTTTAATAATAGCCTTCGGTAAGATGAATGCAGACGCCCAATAAATACTCATTGCTGAAAGTACAGATTTAATGATTTGTATACGTTCAGCATATGATAATGAAATTCCGTCCCAGCCATTAATGCGAGCATCAATTTTCAATAGAAGTGGTTGACAATCGGATATAGACAATCTAGAAGACAGTAGAGGGAGACCCAAGTACCTCATTGGTAGTTGGCCCTCTTGGAAGCCCATAATTGTTAAAATCTGGTCCTTCCAACCTTGTGCCGATCGAGAGATAATGACATGACTTTTTTGTACATTCAGCCGAAGTCCCAACCATTCTGCAAATCGGTCCAACGCCCTCTTGAGGGTCCTGAGTGAATTCAAATCGGCTCTACAGAAAAGCAGGAGATCGTCTACGAATCCCAACTGGAAGACTTTGGCCGGCTCACATTTCCAGTGATAAGAGAATTGCAAATCCTGCTCAATAAGTTGCAATAGTCCCAAATACAAGACTTCCATAACGAGAACAAAGAGATAGGGCGATAGAGGGTCTCCCTGTCTTAATCCACGTGCTCCTGCAAAGAAACCGTGAGGGTTTCCATTAAGGCCAATCGAAAATGCCGCCGTCGTTACACACTCCTCAATCCACCTGGTGAACGTTTGGGGGAATCCAAATAGTGGCAAGACCGCAAGTAGGAAATCCCACTCTACAGTATCATATTCCTTTCTGATATCGACTTTTAGGGTACAACGAGGTGGAAGCCTCACCTGGTTGTATCCCGTGAGTAGTTCCTGTGCCAACAAAATATTGTCCCCAATGCTACGCCCTGGGATAAACGCTCCCTGACAGGGACTAATAATCTTGTCCAGGACCACACTCAACCGCTGGACAAGTAATTTCGCAATAATTTTGTATAACACATTACAGCATGAAATTGGCCTAAAATCACCAACAGTCATAGGAGTGTGTACCTTTGGGATTAGTGCCAAAAGTGTGGAGTTGACTTGTTTGAGTAGTTTACCGGTACTAAAGAATTCCAGTACCGCCTTTCTAACTTCCTGTCCCACCACTGGCCAGGCTGCTTTAAAGAATCCTGATGAGTATCCATCAGGTCCCGGGGCCTTGTCATCTGCAATGTCAAATACTGCTTGCTTCACATCATCCGGTGTAAACGCCAATATAAGATGACCAACCTCTTCATTAGAAGGAATATGTCTTGCCCACGTTTGGGTCTATATTTACGTTTGGGTCAAGTTTCGTGCAATTCTGAGAACGTTCAAAATTTAGCTATTTTGCACGGTTTTATTAAACCAAGTGTGTTTTCCTTTGATACTAACTTGTTGTTATTAATATGCTTAGCAAATTTGCCATAGAAATGCCTGGGTCTTGACCTACGTTTGTGTCAAGTTTCGTGGAATTCGGAGAACGTTCAATATTAACTTTTTTGCATTGTTTATTAAAGAAAGTTTGTTTGACTTTCATACTAACTTGCAGTTATTATTACACTGACCAAACTTACCATACAAATGCATGGGTCTGGGCCTACGCTTGGGTCATATTTCGTGGAATTCTGAGAATGTTCAAAAATAGTTGTTTTACACGTTTTTATTAAACCAAGTATGTTTCCTTTCCATATTAACTTGTAGTCATTTATTACACTAAACAAATTTACCACATAAATGCATGCGTCGAGACCTACGTTTGGGTCAAGTTTTGTGAAATTCTTAAAACGTTCAAAATTTAGTTGTTTTGGACGGTTTTATTAAAGCAAGTTTGTTTTACTTTCAAACTAACTTGTGTTATTATTACGCTTAGCAAATTTACCACACATTTGCATGGGTCAAGACCTACGTTTCGGTTAAGTTTCGTGAAATTCCGATAATGTTTAAAATTTAGTTTTTTTGCACGGTTTTATTAAAAATAAGTTTGTTTCCCTTCCAAACTAACTTGTACTTATTTTTGGCAAATTTACCACACAAATACATGGGTCTAAACCTTTGTTTGGGTCAAGTTCGTTTCTTTTTTTGGTAAATGTAAGTATCATTAAGTAAAATGAAATAGTAGTACAGTACAACATTGTGGTTATCAGTTGGTTTCTCCCTCGACAGGCCAAGGGATACGCCATAGTCTATATAAAGCTCTTGTACTGACTGATCTAGGTAGAGAGATACTAAGGATCCGCTGCTTGATATCCTCAACTATCAATAAAGCCATGGTGCTAGGTGTCCTCTCGGTGTGCTCGAATCTTCTCAAGTTTCTCTCCCTCCAAATGTGGTAAACACATGATGCTAATAGTGCTCGATAAGATATGTTAACAATGTGTTTACCTCTCCATTTTTGGGAAGCCCATTCAATATCCATTTTCCAGTCTCTATTGGGCCAAGAATATCGTACCATTCTTCGGACAGCTGTGAGACACTGTCGACTAAATCTGCACTGAAAGAATAAGTGGCCATGTGTCTCTGTCGCTCCCTCATTACATAGAATACATGGGCCAAGGTGCGCTAGCCATGATTTGTCCGTTGTAGCCAATTTGCCTAGAATAGCAAGCCACAGGATGAACAAATGACGTGGAATCTTCAGTGATCCCGAAAGTAGTGAAGCCCAGCCTACTTTCGGTCCTGGGGGATCAAAAAGCCTATATAGAGCCTGGGTTGTAGGTTTACCCTGATCAAATCTCCAAATAATTCGGTCCTCCCCTCCATGAATTGTGGGTAAACCATGTGTGATCTCCAGACACTCAAAATCTGTGATAGGAGGCCACTGCCACTCTCCTTCACTAATAACCGTGCTCAATCTGGCTGATTCCTCTATTCTGAGTAGTCTCGGTCCCCGTGGGAATGTGACACTGAGTGGTCCGAGATAATGCCACGGGTCCTGCCAAAGGTAAAAAGTTCGCCCATCGCCAATCTGATAGTCCACCATAGGGCGGAGGAAAGCCCGTAGACGTAGAATTTTCCGCCAACCCCATGAGCCTCCATTCTCCCTAATCGTCCAAATGGAGGTGTCGCGTAATCGACCCTGGTAAAGCCATTCAACCCAAATTGAGGTCCTATCGCACCTGATGATATCACAGAGTTTCTTGGTCATTAATGTGCGATTCAAGATAGCAATATCTTTGAATCCTATTCCTCCCTCATCTTTCGGTCGGCAGAGGTCTTTCCATGCTACCTTCGCATAACCACTGTTTGTTGTCCCCTTCCACAAGAAAGTTCGTAGTCTCTTCTCAATTTCGATAGTAACTTTCTTTGGAAGTATGAACGCCGATGACCAATATAAACTCAGCGACAAGAGTACAGATTTAATAATCTGCACCCTACCAGCATAAGAAAGAGCCATACCCTCCCAACCCGCAATGCGTTTATCGATTTTCAACAATAGAGGGTTACAATCAGCAACTGTTAAACGAGAAGATAAAAGAGGTAGCCCTAAATACCTCATCGGTAGGACTCCCTCTTGAAATCCGAGTGCTTCCAACATCTCCTCTCGTAGTCCTTGTGCTGAACGTGAGATAATGAGGTGGCTTTTCTGCACATTTAGTCTGAGCCCCGACCATTCAGCAAAGCGATCCAATCCTGTCTTAAATACTCCAATAGAGTTCAAATCAGCACGGCAGAATAGTAACAAATCATCAGCAAAACCCAGCTGAAAAATCCTGGCTGCATCACACTTCCAATGAAAAGAAAATAATTCATCCTGGTCAATCAGCTGTAGGAAACCCAATTGTAGGACTTCCATCACAAGCACGAAAAAGTATGGTGATAGAGGGTCTCCCTGCCGAAGCCCTCTAGCCCCCGTAAAGAAGCCGTGAGGTTTCCCGTTAAGCCCAACAGAAAATGAGGGTGTTGTGACACACTCCTCAATCCATTTCACGAATATATGAGGGAACCCAAATAACTCCATCACAGCAATTAGGAAATCCCACTCCACCGTATCATATGCCTTTCGAATGTCCACTTTTAGAGCGCACCGGGGTGGTAGATGGGTCTGGTTATATCCCGTAAACAGTTCCTGTGCCAACATGATATTGTCTCCTATGCTTCGTCCGGGCACGAACGCCGCTTGGCACGGACTAATAAGTTTGTCCAGTATCACACTCAATCGTTGGACAAGGAGCTTGGCAATAATCTTGTACAGTACATTGCAGCAAGATATAGGACGGAAATCACCAACATTCATAGGAGAATGTACCTTTGGTATGAGCGCCAAAAGTGTAGTATTTATCTGCTTCAGAATTCGGCCTGTATGAAAGAAATCCAAGACTGCCGAAGATACCTCCTGCCCTATTATAGGCCATGCAGCTTTGAAGAAGCCCGATGAATACCCGTCCGGCCCAGGTGCCTTATCTTCAGCAATGTCAAAAATCGCTTGCTTGACATCCATATGAGTAAATGGCAAGACTAAGGAGTTGACATCATCTTCACTCAATAAATGTCTAGCCCATGGTCGCAGGAATCGAAGATCTATCATGTCTCTTCGTCGTTCCCCACCAAGTAAATTTTGATAGTACATGACAAACTCATTAATTACTGCTCCTGGATCTGTGTGAGTGGCTCCATGATCATCATTGATTTGTAAGATTCTTCTCGCCGATCTCCTTTGAGCAATCTTACGAAAGAATACCCGGGAGCACTGGTCACCCCCCTTCATCCACTGCATTTTTGATCTCTGTTGTAGCATAATCTGTTCAAGTTTAGCTGCTTTAGCTAGTACTACCCGGCAGCAGTGTTCCAACTGTAGGAATAGTTCATCCTGCCTGTTTGAAGTAACAAGTACTTGCGCCATCTCAAGAAACCCTTTTGCCAGTTGGACATTGTGAGATAAGTCCCCCTTTTTCCTCCTCTGCTCTCTAAATATCGGTTTAAGTGCTTTGAGTTTCCTTGTTACGGCATACATGGGTGTCCCTATTATGTTATGTTGCCATACCTGTTGTACACTGGGAATAAATTCTGGAGATAGGGCGAGGTAATTATCGAATCGAAACATACCTCCTAATTGTTGTTGTATATCCCCACTTAACACCATTGGGGAGTGATCTGAAGTGCGTGCTGTGAGGGAAGAATAATATGATGTCGGGAACTGAGCCATCCATCTATCATTGATCAGCATGCGATCCAGTCTTTTCCAGAGGTTTCGTGGCCCGGCGCTGCAATTGTGCCATGTGTACCATTCGCCCTGCATGGGTAATGGTAATAATCCTGTATTCTGGATGCAAGTATTAAAGTCTTCCATGGCCATTCGAATATCTCCTGATACACCACAGATTTCACTAAGGTCTCGCACTGTATTGAAATCCCCTCCAACAAGCCACGGAATATCAGCACTCTGTATAGCAATAGTCTCCATGGAGTCCCATAACGCCCTCCTCTCTACCAACTCATTTGCCCCATAGATAACAGTAATAGCAATGGATTCATGAAGTGCACGGATATTAACATGACAGTGAATAAACTGTGTGCTACATTCAACCACATCAACATCAATAAAATTTTCATCCCACGCTATCCAAATCCGATTACCGGACGATCCATAATCCACAAACCATTTCCATTGAGGTAGTAAAAAAGCCTGAATATGAGATACGTTATTTATACGAACACGAGTTTCAAGGAGACCGAGGAATTGTAACCTGAACTCAGCAACGATGTCTTTGACTGCTAACTGATGATCTCGTTTGTTCAGGCCACGGACATTCCATACTGCTGCATTCAACATGGATCACAAGGCATGGGGCTGCTATGCTTAGGACCCCGAGACGACTCATCTGTATCATCTAATAGGTGAAGTGCGTCAAAAGTATTATATATAACAAGCGCCTTACCCCTTTCCTCACGACTAGGGCCGGCTGCATCTCTAGGGGATTCACGTCCCTCTCTCTGCTTTTCTACCACTCGAGCTGATGGTGGTCTACTCATGTTCCGATCAGGCATATTTATTGGTCGGGATGGTTTATAAGTAGTATCACCTTCCTCCCTAGGATGGTTCCTACTCCGTTTAGGCATTGTTGGTTCTTGCGGCGTCCCCATTTTTGGTACATATACAGCAATCGGTGGTTTACCTGGTTTTGGTTTGTTGAGCATACACTCTTTGTCAGAGTGTCCCATTGTCATACATCTTTGGCACTTCTGGGGTAGCCATTCGTACTCGACATCGACCTTGCAAGGTGATTCTCCTCCATCCTCATCCGGTGTCATAATTATAATGTGCTTCGGTAAATTTGAGGTCACATCCAACATTACGCATACACGAGCGAAGTCCAGTCTCGTGCATGCTCTCGTAATTGCATCCGGGTAAAGTGGTTTACCCACTCCACTGGCTACCGTACTAAGGCCTTCATCTGTCCATAACTCGACTGGAAGGTGACGTAATTTGATCCACACAGGAACTTGAGTATGCTGTAGTTTCCTTAATACCATCCCTGGTTCCCATTTTTGAAGAACAATAGGCTGCCCCTGAAATAACCACGGCCCTCCTTCAATGACATCTTCCATAGCTGCGACTGATTTGAATTGTAAGAAAAAGAAACCATTATTTGTACCCGTGACCTCCTTCAAGTCCGGCCATACTGACATTGCAAATTCCTTCAGATGGTAAAAGTACGGTCTTTTCCCAAGGAAGTATCCGACAGCGGTGGCTCTCCATCGTTTAGACCCATTGCGTATAATATCCAATGTTGGGCGCACTATTACCTCCCCGTTTTGCATTGTTGGGGCCACATAGGATAGGGTCTTGCGAGTGGAGTTATGGAATGCATGAGCTATTTTGTCATTGATAATCGTGTCCGAACATGCATGTAACGGAATATTTCCAACAAACAATCCAGTTGGAGAGCTAGAAAAGTTAGAAAACTGTTTTCTTGTCTTCTTGTGACGAGTGACATCATCTATGACATCAACAGCTGATGCTGTCATGCCTGCATCAGCAGTGATGCCATCTGTAGTGATCTCAGCAGTGATGTCATCTGAAGTGATGTCAGCAGTGATGTCATCAGAGGTCATCCTAGCATCATCAGTGACGTCACCTTCCACGTCATCCGCCATAGCAGCTGCCAACTCACCATCCCCGTCACCAGCAATGGCCACGTCAGCCAGATGTGGAACTCGCCGTTCACCCGTCGCCGGCAAAACAGTCGCGTTTCCGGCGGAAATCCCAATCGCCGATGACTGTTTTTCTGAATCAGATGATATCAATGCATTTTCCGATTCCCCGCTGTTCATTCCCGACGGCAGAAGGCATCTCAATGCCGGTCGTAGCTTGCTAACTCGTGACGGCGCTCCTCTACTCTCAACGAACGAGCGCAGCGACGGTATGCTTCGGAATCTCTCCTTCCATCTATCTTTCAGATCTCTAATCGCTGCAATGGTTTTCTCGTCGCCTTTGTCAATGACCGCGTTCGCCAATCGCAAGAATTCTTCAAGGTTGAAAGGCTCAAACCTTCGTCCGCCATTAATGGAAGATGTAGCTTCACCAAACCCTAACGATGACGCCTGTATTGTTGCTTCTTTTCTCAACAGTCCTTCATCTTCAACCTCTGCAAAGCCGGTAGTATTTGCATCGGTCGTCAAAGATATCGGCGACGTTACAGTTTCGTCCGGTGACTTTTCGTTTTCTGCGTAAACTCGTCCCCGCGGCTGTTCGGTTTCATCAACCGCTTGTGGTTCCAATGGCGCAGCATACCCAAGCAAATTCGGCGCCGAAGCAGCCTCCTTTTCCGTGTCCATTGGCGCATCAATTCCGAGCAGTTGCGGCGCCGAAACGGCCGCTTTTTCCACGTTCGAGGAAGCGGCAAACCCTAGTAGTTGCGGCGCCGAAACAGCCGCTTTCTCCATCTCCAAGCCTCCTCGTTTCCCATGCGCAATTAATGTTGATGTCTCCCCAATCATCAGTTCCGATTTGTTCGCCTGAAAGTCGCCGGTGAAAGGCGCGGTTTGAACTGAAGCGGCCGCTTTTTCCGTGTCCAATGGCGCATCAATTCCGAGCAGTTGCGGCGCCGAAACGGCCGCTTTTTCCACGTCCGAGGGTGCGGCAAACCCTAGTAAATGCAGCGCCGTAGCAGCCGCTTTCTCCATCTCCAAGCCTCCTCTTTTCCCATGCGCAATTAATGTTGATGTCTCCCCAATCGTCGGTTCCGATTCGCTCGCCTGAAAGTCGCCGGTGAAAGGCGCGGTTTGAACTAAAAGCCGCGTGGTTTTTCCAGATTTTCTACGGTAGCTATCCTCGCCATCGTCGGTCACCAATCGTCGGCCTCCCACTTTTTCGACATCCCCATCACTGGCCGAAGCGTCGCCGTCGTCCTCCTCGTCTCCGGCGGCCATGTGCATGGATAGTGTATTAGTGCGTGTTTGATATGGTGTGCTAGTGTGTGTTTTAGAGAGAATATTTTTAGAGAGAGAATTTTTGTGGTCCATAATCCCTACCCGAGATGAAACCTTGGTCAAGTTCGTTTCACTTTCGTACAAACTTGTCGTTATTATTATGCTTAGCAAATTTACCACACAAATGCTTGGGTGTAGACCAATGCTTGGTTCAAGTTCCATGGAATTCTGAGAACGTTCAAAATTTAGCTGTTGTGCACGATTTTATTAACACAAGTTTATTTCTCTTTCATACTAACTTGTAGTTATTATTACGCTTAGAAAATTTAGCAAATAAATGCATGGGTCTAGACCTACGTTTTGGTCAAGTTTTTTGGAATCCTAAAAATGTTCAAAATTTAGTTATTTTGCAGGTTTTATTAATGCAAGTTTGTTTCCCTTTCATACTAACTTGTAGTTGTTATTATGCTTAGCAAATTTACCACATAAATGCATGGGTATAGACCTACATTTGAGTCAAGTTGCGTGGAATGGGAACATTCAATATTTTGCTTTTTTGCACGGTTTTATTAAAGAAATTTTGTATGAATTTCATACTAACTTGTAGTTATTCTTACACTTAACAAATTTAACACACAAATGCCTACGTTTGGGTCAAGTTTCGTGGAATTATGAGAACGTTCAAAATTTAGTTGTTTACACATTTTTATTAAAGCAAGAATGTTTTCTTTTCATACTAACTTGTTGTTATTATTACGCTTAACAAATCTACCCCAGAAATGCATGGGTCTAGACCTACGTTGGGTCAAGTTTCGTGGAATTCTGAGAACGTTCAATATTTAGCTGTTTTGCACGGTTTTATTAAAGTAAATCTGTTTCCCTTTCATACTAACTTGTAGTTATTATTACTCTTAGCAAGTTTACCAAACAAATGCATGTGTCTAGACCTATACTTGGGTCAAGTTTTGTGGAATGCAGAAAAACGTTTAAAATTTAACTGTTTTGAACGGTTTTATAAAGAAAGTTTGCTTTTGTTTCATAATAACTTGTAATTTTTATTACGCTCAGCAAGTTTACCACATAAATGCATGGGTTTAGACCTACGGTTGGGTCAAGTTTCGTGGAATTTTGAGAACGTTCAATATCTAGCTGTTTTACACGGTTTTATGAAAGAAAGCTTGTTTTCCTTTCCTACTAACTTGTAGTTATTATTATGCTTAGCAAATTCACCACACAAATGCATGGGTCTAGACCTACATTTGGGTGAAGTTTCGTGGAATTATGAGAACGTTCGAAATTTAGATGTTTTGGACGTTTTATTAAATCAAGTTTGTTTGCTTTTCATACTAACTTGTAGTAATTATTACGCTTAGCAAATTTACCATAGAAATGAATGGGTTTAGACATACGTCTGGGTTAGTTTCGTTGAATTATCAGAACGTTCAATATTTAGCTGTTTTGCAGGATTTTATTAAAGCAAATTTATTTTACTTTCATACTAACTTGTAGTTATTATTACTCTCAGCAAATTTACCAAACAAATGCAGTATCTAGACCTACGTTTGGGTGAGATTTTGTGGAATTATGAAAAATGTACAAAATTTAGCTGTTTTGCACGGTTTTATTAAAGCAAGTTTGTTTCACTTTCATACTAAATTGCAGTAATTATACCCTTTGCAAATTTACCACACAAATGCATGGTTCAAGACCTGCGTTTGGGTCAACTTTCGTGGAATTCTGAGAACGTTCAAAATTTAGCTGTTTAGCACGATTTTATGAAAGAAAGTTTGTTTTCATTTCATAATAACTTGTAGTTATTATTACTCTCAGCAAATTTGTCACACAACCACATTTGGAGGGAGAGAAACATAAGACGTTTTGAGCAAAGAGAGAGGACTCCGAGCACCATGGCGTTATTGATAGTTGATGATGTCAGGCAGCGAATCATTAGTATTTCATTAGCTAGTTCTATCAGTACACGAGCTTTGTATAGACTATGGCGTATCCCTTGGCCTGTCGAGGGAGAAACCACCAGATGATCACTTTGTTGTACTGTACCATTTTTTTACTTAATGAAAATTACATTTACCGCTCCACCATTGGTTGGATAGAGATGCGCAGACGAAGCATTTTTCTCCAACCCCACGATCCTCCCTGTTCGCCAACTGTCCATATGGAGTTATTCCGTAATCGTCCGTGCTGCAACCACTCAACCCAAATAGATGCTCACACATCTTGGTGGGTGTATTCTTTGTAACGAGGAGGCATTGGAAACACATAGCCACCTTTTCTTCCGATGCCGTTTCAGTAGATTATGCCTTGCAGCTGTTCGGCGGATTATTCAAGTCCCTTGGCCCAACCAGGAATGGGGAAGGGACGTCGAATGGGCAACACGAAAATGGAGAGGGAAGCATATTATTAATACAGCCTATCGAGCACTACTTGGATCACTCGTCTACCATATATGGCGAGAAAGAAACTTGAGACGATTCCAGCAAATTGAGCATCCGGCAAACGTTTTGGCTTCCTTCATTGTAGATGATATTAGACAGAGGATCTTGAGTATTAATATGCCTAATTCCATTAGTACAATTGCTCTTTATAGACTGTGGCGTATTCCTTGGCCTATCGAGGGATAAACCAATTAACTGTTGTACAGTACCATTATTTTCATTTACCCAAAAAAGAAAATTACATTTACCAAAAAAAAAAAAAAAAATTTATCACACAAATCCTTGGGGCTAGACCTACGGTTTGGGTCAAGTTTCATGGAATTCTAAGACAGATCAAAATTTAGCTCTTTTGCCCGGTTTTATTGAAGAAGGTTTGTTTCAATAATCTGCACCCTACCAACATAAGAAAGAGTCATACCCTATTCCATGTTAGATTAAAATTCTCTCTCTAAAAATTCTCTCCCTAAGCACACACACACTAATGCACTACGAAAAACACACACATGCCATTGGAACCATACACTCGGCCGGAGATGGTGAGGAAACGCCAGCCGGCGAAGAGAACGTCGAGGAGGAGAGTGAACGACGAGAGGAGGATGGCTGCCGTAGAAAAACTGGAAAAAACTCGCGGTTTTTAGAGGTTGACGACGATAGGGAAATTCAATCCGCGCCTTTCACCGGCGACTTTCAGGCGAACCAAACTGACGGTTGGGGAGACATCAACATTAATTGCGCATGGGAAAAGAGAAGGCTTGGACATGGAAAAGGCAGCTGTTTCGGCGCTGCAATTGCTCGGGTTTGCTACGCCCTTGGACATGGAGAAGTCGGCTGGTACGGCGCCGCAATTGCTAGGGTTTGCTGCGCCCTTAGACAAGGAAAAGGCGGCTATTTCGGTGTCGCAATTGCTAGGGCTTGCTGCGCCCTTGGAACCACCAGAGATTGATGAAACCGAGCAGCCGCGGGGACGAGAGGGGCGGATTTACGCAGAAACCGAAAAGTCGCCGGACGAAGTTGTAAAGTCGCTGGAATCTCTGGAGACTGATGAACGTTCCACCGTTTAATCTACAAGAATTCCTACGACTTGCTTACACAATCATTGATGAGGGTGATGAGGTTAGTCGTGAAGCGTTGAATGAATTGAAAAACAAATGGGAAACCCGTTTTGGACCTGAAACGATTCCAAAAGTTTTTCCGGCGTCCATGGCTGTTCGAACGGAATTGCGCAAACCTACAAGGCATGTTTGGAGAAGCCTCATACCGTCTACAGCGTTGGAAAGAACGTTTGCTTTAGGATATGCTCTTCGCAATGCTACTCCTGGCGAGAATCTGCCGGTAACACGATTTTTCGACGACCATTCTGACCGGATTTTGACAAAAACGATGGGTAGAAATGCTGGACCTCTCTCTGGTAATTTTCCGACTAATCTGAAGGAATTCCGACCGATGAATACCGAGAACGGAGTGCGGCCGGCGAGAACTCAACAATCGCCGGATTCTGCTGAGATGGAGCATGACGCTACTGCTAACGTCATCGTTGACTTGATCCATGACACAATTGATGACATCACTGCTGACTGGAACATGACACAGCTGCTGATGCAGTCGCTGACCTATGCGATGATGCAGGTAATGACACAGGCGCTGATGCAACTGCTGATGTACTACATGACATAAGCAATGTGGGAAAAAATAGTGTTCTCCCTACACAAGAACGTTCCTTTCTTAAGGGTTTGTTTGTGGGCAATATACCATAGAATGCAACTTTGAATGTGGATGTTGATGACAAAATTGCAGACGCTTTCAATAATTCATCTCGGAGAACTCTCTCTTATATACCACCCACAATACAAAATGGTGAAGTGGTTGTTCGACCTACGATAGCAGATATTCGAAATGGATCAACGAAATGGAAGACCACTGCAGTTGGTTATTTTCTTGGAAAACGACCGTATTTTTATCATGTTAAAGATTTTGGCTTTTCTACCTGGCCTGCATTGCGGGAGGTGAAAGCCACAACGAACGGTTTTTTCTTCTTCCAATTCAAGACTATTGCATATATAGAAGAAGCAATTGAAGGTGGGCCGTGGTTGTTTCAAGGACAACCAATTGTTCTGCAGAAATGGGAACCAGGAATGGTGATGAGGAAATTAAAGCATACACAGGTCCCTATTTGGATAAATAGAGACAATTATCGGTAGAATTATGGACTAAGGCGGGCCTCAGTACGGTGGCCAGTGGTATTGGCAAACCCCTCTATCCGGATGCGATTACGAGGGCATGCACGAGACTGGGCTTCGCTCGTGTATGTGTGATGTTGGATGTAAGTTCGAAATTACATAAACATATCATAATTATGACGCCTGATGAGGAAGCAGGAGAGACACCGTGCAAAATTGACGTGGAATATGAGTGGATACCTCCCAAATGTACTAGTTGTATGATGCTAGGCCATGCGGCCAAGGATTGTACTCTCAATAAACCATCCAAACCAATTAAACCACCAGTCACTGTTTACGTCCCTAAAACGGGACTTGGGAGGCTGCCACCAGTTCATGATCAGGAGATAATACCACCCACCCGAGGGGTGGATAAGCAGAGAGATAGGCGTGAATCTCCTAGTGGTGGTGCCGTGAGGTCGAGTCAGGAGGATAAGGGTAAGGAACTTGTTTTATATAATACGTTTGATGCCCTACACTTACTTGATAATGCAGATGAGATGTCATGGGGTCCTAATCATAGCAGCCCCATCTGTGGTGATCCTGTTGAATGCAGCAATATGGAATGTACGTGGCCTGAACAAACGCGACCATCAGTTAGCAGTCCAAGACATCGTTGATGAATTCAGGTTACAATTTATTGGACTTCTTGAAACTCGAGTTCGTGGAAATAATGCATCTCTATTTCAATCTATCTTGCTGCCCCAATGGAAATGGTTTACGGATTATGGATCGTCGGGTAATCGAGTTTGGATTGCCTGGGACGATAATTTTGTTGATGTTGATGTGGTTGAATGTGGTACTCAATTTATCCACTGTCATGTTGCTACTCGTGCACCTCATGAGTTGATTGCTGTCACTGTTGTTTATGGAGCTAATGAAGTGGCTGAAAGAAGGGCGCTTTGGGGAACCCTGGAGACTAAAGCTACCCAATGTATCGACATCCCATGGTTGGTTGGAGGGGACTTTAATGCAGTGCGAGATCTAAGTGAAGTGTGTGGCACTTCCCGAGATATTAAAATAGCTATGGACGATTTTAATGCTTGTATTGAGAATGCAGGATTACTCCCACTACCCATGCAAGGTGAATGGCTCACGTGGCATAACCGCAGCGCGACACCACGGAACCTGTGGAAAAGACTGGACCGTATGATGATAAATGATAGATGGATGGCTCGGTTCCCGAATGCATCTTATTCTACCCTCACCCCACGCACCTCAGACCACTCACCGATGGTGCTTCATGGGGATAGACAACAGCGATTTGGAGGTATGTTCCGATTCAATAATTACCTCGTCCATTCACCTGAGTTTATTGCCAGTGTGAAGAATATATGGCAGCACAACATTATTGGAACACCTATGTATTCTGTAACACGGAAGCTCAAAGCACTGAAATCAGTCTTTAGAGAACAACGGAGGAATAAGGGTGACCTATCGCACAATGTGCAACTGGCTAAAGGATTTCTAGAAGCAGCACAAATACTTGTTAGCTCGAGTAGACGAGACGAACTATACATACAACTGGAACACTACTGCCGGCTTGTCTTGACCAAGGCAGCCAAAATGGAACAAACAATGCTACAACGAGCGAAAATGCAGTGGATGAAAGGAGGTGACCAATGCTCCCGGGTATTCTTCCGTAAGATTGCTGAAAGGAGATCGGCGAGGAGGATCTTACAGATCAATGATGATCATGGAGTCACCCAATTCTGAACCAGAAGAAGTAATCAATGAGTTTGTCACATATTATCAAAACCTCCTAGGTGGGGAAAGACGACAAACTGTGATAGATCTTCGATTCCTCCAACCTTGGGCTCGACATGTATTGACTGTGGAAGAAGCTAGCTCTTTACTATTACCAGTTACACAAGCGGATGTCAAACAGGAGGTTTTTGACATTGGAGAGGATAAGGCACCAGGTCCGGATGGGTATTCATCGGGCTTTTTCAAGGCTGCATGGCCTATAGTAGGGCAGGAGGTGACTACGGCAGTGATGGATTTTTTTAATACAGGCTGACTCCTAAAGCAGATCAATACCACCCTTTTGGCGCTTATACCAAAGGTACATGCCCCTATGACTGTCGTGATTTCCGACCTATATCTTGCTGTAATGAGTTGTACAAAGTTATTGCAAAGATCATAGTCCAACGGTTAAGTGTGATACTGGACAAACTTATTAGTCCGGGGCAAGCGGCGTTTGTACATGGAAGAAGCATTGGCGATAATATTATGCTGGCACAGGAGCTCTTTACTGGATACAACCAGTCCCGTCTACCACCCAAGTGTGCCTTAAAGTGGACATTCGGAAAGCTTATGATACGGTGGAATGGGACTTCATGATTGCTGTGATGGAGTTATTTGGGTTCCGTTCTACTTTCGTGAAGTGGATTGAGGTATGTGTTACTACTCCCACATTTTCTGTTGCGCTGAATGGGAAACCTCATGGCTTCTTTCCGGAGGCTAGGAGACTTCGACAGGGTGACCCTGTATCGCCCTACCTATTTGTGCTTGTAATGGAGGTTCTACAACTGGGATTATTGCAACTGATTGACCAGGATGAGTTATTCTCCTTCCATTGGAAATGTGACACAACCAGAGTTTTTCAGTTGGGGTTTGCAGATGATGTATTGTTATTCTGCCGTGCTGATATGGACTCAATTAGAGTCTTTAAGATAGGACTGGATCGGTTTGCTGAATGGTCAGGGCTCAGGCTGAATGAATATAAAAGCCACCTTATTATCTCACGATCAGCACAAGGATTGCGTGAGGAGATGATGACAGTACTTGGTTTTCAAGAAGGGGTCTTACCGATGAAGTATTTGGGACTACCGTTTAATCTACAAGAATTCCTACGACTTGCTTACACAATCATTGATGAGGGTGATGAGGTTAGTCGTGAAGCGTTGAATGAATTGAAGAACAAATGGGAAACCCGTTTTGGACCTGAAACGATTCCAAAAGTTTTTCCGGCGTCCATGGCTGTTCGAATGGAATTGCGCAAACCTACAAGGCATGTTTGTAGAAGCCTCATACCATCTACAGCGTTGGAACGAACGTCTGCTTTAGGATCTGCCCTTCGCAACGCTACTTCTAATGAGAACCTGCCGGTAACTCGACTTTCCGACGACCATTCTCACCGGGTTTTGACAGAAACGATGGGTAGAAATGCTGGACCTGTCTCTGGTAATTTTCCGACTGATCTGAAGGAATTCCGACCGGTGAATACCGAGAACGGAGTGCGGCCGGCGAGAACTCAACAATCGCTGGATTCTGCTGAGATGGAGCATGACGCTGCTGCTGACGTCATCGTTGACTTGAGCCATGACACAATTGATGACATCACTGCTGACCTAGAACATGACACAGCTGCTGATGCAGACGCTGACCTATGCAATGATGCAGGTAATGACACAGGCGCTGATGCATCTGCTGATGTACTACATGACATGAGCAATGTGGGAAAAATTAGTATTCTCCTAAGGGTTTGTTTGTGGGCAATATTCCATTTAATGCAACTTTGAATGTGGATGTTGATGACAAAATTGCAGACGCTTTCAATAATTCATCTCGGAGAACTCTCTCTTATATTCCTCCCACAATACAAAATGGTGAAGTGGTTGTTCAACCTACGATAGAAGATATTCGAAATGGATCAATGAAATGGAAGACCACTGCAGTTGGTTATTTTCTTGGGAAACGACCGTATTTTTATCATGTTAAAGATTTTGCCTTTTCCACTTGGCCTGGATTGCGGGAGGTGAAAGCCACAACGAACGGTTTTTTCTTCTTCCAATTCAAGACTATTGCATATATGGAAGAAGCAATTGAAGGTGGGCCGTGGTTGTTTCAAGGACAACCAATTGTTCTGCAGAAATGGGAACCAGGAATGGTGATGAGGAAATTAAAGCATATACAGGTCCCTGTTTGGATAAAATTGAGACACTTACCGGTAGAATTATGGACTGGGGCGGGCCTCAGTACGGTGGCCAGCGGTATTGGCAAACCCCTCTATCTAGATGCGATTACGAGGGCATGCACGAGACTGGACTTCGCTCGTGTATGTGTGATGTTGGATGTAAGTTCGAAATTACATAAACATATTATAATTATGACGCCTGACGAGGAAGGAGGAGAGACACCTTGCAAAATAGACGTGGAATATGAGTGGATACCTCCCAAATGTACCAGTTGTATGACGCTAGGGCATGCGGCCAAGGATTGTGCTCTCAATAAACCATCCAAACCAATTAAACCACCAGTCACCGTTTACGTCCCTAAAATGGGACTTGGGAGGCCGCCACCAGTTCATGATCAGGAGATAATACCACCAACCCGAGGGGTGGATAAGCAGAGAGATAGGCGTGAATGTCCTAGTGGTGGTGCCGTGAGGTCAAGTCGGGAGGATAAGGGTAAAGAGCTTGTTGTGTATAATACGTTTGATGCTCTATACTTACTTGATGATGCAGATGAGATGTCATGGGGTCCTAATCATAGCAGCCCCATATGTGGTGATCCATGTTGAATGCAACAATATGGAATGTACGTGGCCTGAACAAACGCGACCATCAGTTAGCAGTCAAAGACATCGTTCTCAATTCAGGTTACAATTTCTTGGACTTCTTGAAACTCGAGTTCGTGGAAATAATGCATCTCTTATTCACTCTATCTTGCTACCCCAATGGAAATGGTTCACGAATTATGGATCGTCGGGTAATCGAGTTTGGATTACCTAGGATGATAATTTTGTTGATGTTGATGTGGTTGAATGTGGTACTCAATTTATCCACTGTCATGTTACTACTCGTGCACCTCATCAGATGATTGTTGTCACTGTTGTTTATGGAGCTAATGAAGTGGCTGAAAGAAGGGCGCTTTGGGGAACCCTGGAGACTAAAGCTACCCAATGTGTCGACATCCCATGGTTGGTTGGAGGGGACTTTAATGCAATGCGAGATCTACGTGAAGTGTGTGGCACTTCCGGAGATATTCAAATAGCTATGGACGATTTTAATGCTTGTATTGAGAGTGCAGAATCACTCCCACTACCCATGCAGGGTGAATGGTTCACATGGCATAACCGCAGCGCGACACCCCAGAACCTGTGGAAAAGATTGGACCGTATGATGATAAATGATAGATGGATGGCTCGGTTCCCGAATGCATCTTATTCTACCCTCACCCCATGTACCTCAGACCACTCACCGATGGTGCTTAATGGGGATAGACAACAGCGATTTGGAGGTATGTTCCGATTCGATAATTACCTCGCCCATTCACCTGAGTTTATTGCCAGTGTGCAGAATATATGGCAGCACAACATTATTGGAACACCTATGTATTTTGTAACACGGAAGCTCAAAGCACTGAAATCGGTCTTTCGAGAACAACGGAGGAATAAGGGTGACCTATCGCACAATGTGCAACTGGCTAAAGGATTTCTAGAAGCAGCACAGATACTTGTTAGCTCGAGTAGACGAGACGAACTATACATACAACTGGAACACTGCTGCCGGCTTGTCTTGACCAAGGCAGCCAAAATGGAACAAACAATTTTACAACAACGAGCGAAAATGCAGTGGATGAAAGGCGGTGACCAATGCTCCCGGGTATTCTTCCGTTAGATTGCTCAAAGGAGATCGGCGAGGAGGATCTTACAGATCAATGATGATCATGGAGTCACCCATTCTGAACCAGAAGAAGTAATCAATGAGTTTGTCACATATTATCAAAACCTCCTAGGTGGGGAAAGACGACAAACTGTGATAGATCTTCGATTCCTTCAACCTTGGGCTCGACATGTATTGACTGTGGAAGAAGCTAGCTCTTTACTATTACCAGTTACACCAGCGGATGTCAAACAGGCGGTTTTTGACATTGCAGAGGATAAGGCACTAGGTCCGGATGGGTATTCATCGGGCTTTTTCAAGGCTGCATGGCCTATAGTGGGGCAGGAGGTGACTATGGCAGTGATGGATTTCTTTAATACAGGCCGACTCCTAAAACAGATCAATACCACCCTTTTGGCGCTTATACCAAAGGTACATGCCCCTATGACTGTCAGTGATTTCCGACCTATATCTTGCTGTAATGTGTTGTACAAAGTTATTGCAAAGATCATAGTCCAACGGTTATGTGTGATACTGGACAAACTTATTAGTCCGGGGCAAGCGGCGTTTGTACCTGGAAGAAGCATTGGCGATAATATTATGCTGGCACAGGAGCTCTTTACGGGATACAACCAGTCCCGTTTACTACCCAGGTGTGCCTTAAAAGTAGACATTCGGAAAGCTTATGACACGGTGGAATGGGACTTCATGATTGCTGTGATGGAGTTATTTGGGTTCCCTTCTACTTTCGTGAAGTGGATTGAGTTATGTGTTACTACACCCACATTTTTTGTTGCGCTGAATGAGAAACCTCATGGCTTCTTTCCAGGGGCTAGGGGACTTCAACAGGGTGACCCTGTATCGCCCTACCTATTTGTGCTTGTAATGGAGGTTCTACAATTGGGATTATTGCAATTGATTGACCAGGATGAGTTATTTTCCTTCCATTGGAAATGTGCCCCAGCCAAAGTTTTTCAGTTGGGGTTTGCAGATGATATATTGTTATTCTACCATGCTGATATGGACTCAATTAGAGTCTTTAAGACAGGACTGGATCGGTTTGCTGAATGGTCGGGGCTCAGGCTGGATGAACATAAAAACCACCTTATTATCTCACGATCAGCACAAGGATTGCATGAGGAGATGATGACAGTACTTGGTTTTCAACAAGGGGTCTTACAGATGAAGTATTTGGGAGTACCGCTTATATCTTCTCGATTAACTATCTCGGATTGTCGCCCTTTATTATTAAAAATAGATAAACGTATTGCTGGTTGGGAGGGTATTTCTCTGTCTTATGCAGGTAGGGTACAAATTATCAAATCTGTACTCATGGCGCTGAGTATATACTGGGCATCGGCATTCATCCTTCCAAAGAAAGTTATTAATAAAATTGAGAAACGGCTGCGAACTTTCCTATGGAAGGGGATGACAACCAGTGGCTACCCCAAGGTTGCATGGAAAGATCTTTGTCGACCGAAGGATGAGGGAGGATTGGGATTCAAGGATATTTGTAGTCTGAATCGTGCATTAATGACAAAGAAACTCTGTGATGTAATCAGATGCGACAGGACCTCGATTTGGGTTGAATGGCTTTACCAGGGACGGTTACGAGACACTTCCATCTGGACAATTGGGGAACGGGGCGGCTCATGGGGATGGCGAAAAATTCTCCGATTACGAAATTTCCTCCGGACTATGGTGGACTACCATATTGGTGACTGGAGGAGATTCTACTTGTGGCAGGACCCGTGGCATCACCTTGGTCCTCTAAACACCACATTCCCACGAGGACCGAGATTACTCGGTTTAGAGGAGTCATTTAGGCTTAGTGCGGTGATTCAAGGAGGAGATTGGCATTGGCCGCCCATTACAGACTTTGAATGCTTGGAAATTACACATACCTTACCTACTATACATGGAGGGGAGGACCGCATTATTTGGAGGTTCGAGCATGGGCAACCTACAACCCAGGCACTGTATAGGTTATTTGACCCACCAGGACCGAAAGTAGACTGGTCTTCACTACTTTCGGGATCTCTCAAGATTCCACGACATCTATTCATCTTATGGCTTGCTATCCAATGCAAGTTGGCCAAGACGGACAAACCATGGCTTGCCCATCTTGGCCCTTGTGCTTTATGCGACGAAGGAGCGACAGAAACACATGGACACCTATTCTTTCAGTGCAGATTTAGTCGACAGTGTCTCACAGCAATTCGGAGAGAGATACGGTTTTCTTGGCCCAATGGTGACTGGCCTATGGACATTCGATGGGCTTCACGAAAATGGAGGGGTAAACACATTATCAATATGTCCTATCGTGCATTATTAGCAGCATGTGTTTACCACATTTGGAAGGAGAGAAATCTTAGACGATTCAGCACACCGAGAGAACACCCAATACCATGGCACTACTGATAGTCGAGGACATCAGACAACGGATTCTCAGCATTTCATTACCTAGATTAGTCTGTACTCGAGCTTTATATAGACTATGGTGTATCCCTTGGACTGTCGAGGGAGAAACCAACTGATCATCGAATTGTTGTACTGTACCATTATTCTTACTTAATGAAACTTACATTTACCAAAAAAAAGAAACTTACATTTACCAAAAGAAAAAAAAGCAGGTTTGTTTCCCTTTCATACTAATATGTAGTTATTATTACACTTAACAAATTTACCACACAAATTGTATGGGTCTAGACCTACGTTTGGGTAAGTTTCGTGGAATTCTGAGAAGGTTCAATATTTAGCTATTTTGCACGATTTTATTAAAGCAAGTTTGTTTCCCTTTCATAGTAACTTGTAGTTATTACTACTCTAGCAAATTTAGCAAACAAATGCATGTATCTAGACCTACGTTTGGGTCAAGTTTTGTGGAATTCTGAAAAACATTCAAAATTTATCTTTTTTGCACGATTTTATTAAAGCAACACACACACAAGATGGACCCAAAAAAAATTCTCTCTCTAAAAATGCTCTCTCTTCTCACACACACACTGCTGTACCACAAAAAACACACACTAATTGAGGAGGCAAGGACACGGCCGCCGACGAGGAGGGCGATGCTGGAGATACCCCGGCCGGTGACGGGGACAGCATGGAGCGTGGGGACGATAGTAAGGGAGATGGTGGAGGCGAGTTGCTTAGTGAATCGAAGAAGTTGGGTTTTTGGTTTTAAAAAATGGGTTTCTTCGAATCCGTCGGCTACCGGCGATTTTCCGGCGACTGAGGGCCGCCCTCGCTTTGGGGAGACTGTAGCAATAATTCCGAGCGAAAAGGCAGGCGATTTGGCCACGGATAGGGCTGTTGTGAGAGCACCGCCATTGTTGGGTTTTGAAGCTTTTTCAAGCTCCTTCAATGGCGGACGAAGGACGGGAATCTCACCGCATGTGTTTAATATGGCGGAATTTCTCAGCCTTGCGAGCAGAGTCATAGACGAGGGCGACGCTGATGCAATGGAGGCTTTGGTGGCGTTAAAATCGCGATGGGAGAGTAGATTTGGCAATGGCGCAACAGCTACTAAGCAGACGGCGACGATGGTTGTGGCCCCGCTACCTCACGGCCGTCGACCTATCCAAGCCCGTCGTTGCCTTCTTGGGCCGGCGAATGAAACGCGGCGGGAGGATTTTATTTCTGGGACTCCATCGATGGCGATTGGGAAGGCGAAAGGCGCTGGTGGAGCGACGCCTCTCGATGGGGTGAAACCGCAATTCGACGAAGACGATGGTGGTCCTGCGCCTGACGAAACTACCCAGAATCCGGCGCGACTGTGCGAGGCCCTTTCTGGCGAACAAGGCGACGAAACAACAGCCCAGACGGGAGAGAAGCACTCAGGCGCGATTTTTCGACGAACGGGTGAACGGCCGGCGATCTTTCCGACGACCAGTGAGGTACGCTGACTTCCTGACGTGGATGTTGAGGTGGCGCCGATTGTGAGTGACGTGGTTGTTGAGGTGGCGCCGGTTGTGAGTGACGTGGATGTTGAGGTGGCACCGGTTGTGAGTGACGAGGATGGTGAGGTGGCGCCGGTTGTGAATGACTTGGATGCTGAAGTGGCGATTGGGAGGTCGGCTGACGTCGGCCGGCAATTTAGTTGACCCACATATGACGTCAGCCCTACAAGTTTCAAACTAACTTGTGTTATTATGACGTTTAACAAATTTACCACACATATGCATGGGTCAAGACCTACGTTTTGGTTAAGTTTCGTGGAATTCTGATAACGTTCAAAATTTAGCTGTTTTGCACGATTTATTAAAAATAAGTTTGTTTCCCTTCCAAACTAACTTATAGTTATTTTTGGCAAATTTACCACACAAATACATGGGTCTAAACCTTTTTTTGGGTCAAGTTTCGTGGAATTTTGAACGGTTCTATTAAAGCAAGTTCGTTTAACTTTCATACAAACTTGTAGTTATTATTACGCTTAGCAAATTTACCACACAAATACTTAGGTGTAGACCATTGTTTGGTTCAAGTTCCATGGAATTCTGAGAACGTTCAAAATTTAGCTGTTGTGCACGATTTTATTAACACAAGTTTATTTCTCTTTCATACTAACTTGTAGTTATTATTACGCTTAGCAAATTTAGCAAATAAATGCATGGGTCTAGACCTACGTTTGGGTCAAGGTTTGTGGAATTCTAAAAATGTTCAAAATTTATTTATTTTGCAGGTTTTTATTAATGCTAGTTTGTTTCCCTTTCATACTAACTTGTAGTTGTTATTACGCTTAGCAAATTTACCACATAAATGCGTGGGTATAGACCTACGTTCGGATCAAGTTTCACGAAATTCTAAGAACGTTCAAAATTTAGCTTTTTTCCACAGTTTTATTAACACAAGTTTGTTTCCTTTCATACTATCTTGTAGTTATTATTAGGATTAGCAAATTTACCACGCAAATGCATGGGTCTATATCTACGTTTAGGTCAAGTTTCATGGAATTCTGAGAACGTTCAAAATTTAGCTGTTTTGCATGGTTTTAATAAACCACGTGTGTTTTCCTTTGATACTAACTTGTAGTTATTAGTATGCTTAGCAAATTTGCCGCAGAAATGCATGGGTCTAGACCTACGTTTGGGTCAAGTTTCATGGAATTCTAAGAACATTCAATATTTAGCTTTTTTGCACGGTTTTATTAAAGAAAGTTTGTTTGACTTTCATATTAACTTGTAGTTATTATTACGCTTAGCAAATTTAACACACAAATGCATGGGTCTTGGCCTACGTTTGGGTCATGTTTCGTGGAATTATGAGAAGGTTAATTTAGTTGTTTTGCACGTTTTTATTAAAGCAAGAATGTTTTCTTTCAATACTAACTTGTTGTCATTATTATGCTTAATAAATTTACCACAGAAATGCATGGGTCTAGACCTACGCTTGGGTCAAGTTTCGTGGAATTCTGAGAACGTTCAATATTTATTTTTTTTTTGGGTAAAGGTAAGTTTTATTAAAAAAAAAAAAAAGGAGTATAGTACAACAATCAATTGGTGTCTCCCTCAACAGACCAAGGGATACGCCAAAGTCTATAGAGCGCATATGTGCTAATAGAACATGATAGATTAATACTAGTATCCTCTGTCTAACGTCATCTACTATGCAAGTAGCTAATACATGTTCCGGCCGTTGGGTGTGTTTAAAGCGTCTCAGGTTCCTCTTTCGCCAAATGTGGTATACGCATGTGCTAAGTAAGGCTCGATAAGCAATATTAACGATATGCTTTCTCCTCCACTTCCTTGATGCCCATTCCACATCTCTTGTCCACTCTCGATTGGGCCAAGAAAATTGAACATGTTGTCGTACAGCTGCTAGGCATCTTCTACTATATCGTTCGGAAGAACATGTGATTGTGTGTCTCCGCGGTGCCCTCGTCACAAAGGATACATCCATCTAGGTGGATCATCCAAGCTTTATCGGTAGTCGGTAGCTTCTCCTGAATTGCTAACCAAAGGATGAAATTATGTCGGGGAATCTTCAATGAACCTGAAAGTAGTGAAGACCAACCTACTTTCGGTCTAGGTGGGCAGAAAAGTCTGTATAGTGATTGTGTGGTGGGTCGTCCCTCTGAGAATCTCCAGTTGATCCTGTTGTCCCCTCTATGAATCTGAGGTAATGTGTAGATGATCTCCATACATTCCAAATCAGTAATAAAAGGCCACTGCCATTGCCCCTCATCAATAACTACTTGAAGTTTGGCGGATTCATCAAGTCCCAAAAGACTTGGTCCTCGTGGGAATCTAGCAATAAGAGGGCCCAAGTGGTGCCACGGGTCCTTCCACAAGAAGAATGACCTCCCCTCTCCAATAATAAACTCCGTCATAGGTAGTATAGAACTTCAAAGTCGGAGCAGTTTTCGCCATCCCCATGAACCTCCCTTCTCGTTAATTGTCCAAATTGAATTATCACGCAATCTTCCATGCTTCAACCACTCAACCCATATAGATGTTCGGTCACATCTGATAACATCACAAAGCTTCTTTGCCATTAAGGCACGGTTAAGGATACCGATATCCTTAATTCCTTGGCCTCCTTCCATAATCGATTTACACACATCCTTCCATGCTACCTTGGCGTATCCCGATGTAGAAGTGCCTTTCCACAGAAAAGTTCTGAGACGTTTCTCAATTTGTTTAATAATAGCCTTCGGTAATATGAATGCATATGCCCAGTATATGCTCATTGTTGATAGTACGGATTTAATGATTTGTATGCGTCCCGCATATGATAGTGAAATTCCCTCCCAGCCTTTAATGCGAGCATCAATTTTCAATAAAAGTGGCTGACAATCGGATATAGACAATCTAGAAGATAAGAGAGGGATACCCAAGTACAGATTTAGTCGACAGTGTCTCACAGCTGTCCGAAGAATGGTACGATATTCTTGGCCCAATAGAGACTGGAAAATGGATATTGAATGGGCTTCCCAAAAATGGAGAGGTAAACACATTGTTAACATATCTTATCGAGCACTATTAGCATCATGTGTTTACCACATTTGGAGGGAGAGAAACTTGAGAAGATTCGAGCACACCGAGAGGACACCTAGCACCATGGCTTTATTGATAGTTGAGGATATCAAGCAGCGGATCCTTAGTATCTCTCTACCTAGATCAGTCAGTACAAGAGCTTTATATAGACTATGGCGTATCCCTTGGCCTGTCGAGGGAGAAACCAACTGATAACCACAATGTTGTACTGTACTACTATTTCATTTTACTTAATGATACTTACATTTACCAAAAAAAAAAAAAAAAAGAGGGATACCCAAGTACCTCATTGGTAGTTGGCCCTCCTGTAAGCCCACTTTCTCCTTATTTGTTTGTTCTTGTTATGGAAGCTTTACATCTGGGATTCTTGCAACGAATTGAACAGGACATGCAATTCACTTATCATTGGAAGTGTGAGAGTTCCAAGGTGTTCCAGTTGGGATTTGCAGATGACCTTCTCCTCTTCTGCAGAGCTGGCCTTGAATCCATCAGAGTCTTCAAAGAAGGATTGACTGGTTTGCGGAATTATTGGGCCTTCGGCTGAATGTTCATAAAAGCCACTTAATCATTTCACGTTCGGCTCAAGAACTGAAAGACATGATGTTGGAGATTTTAGGCTTTCAAGAGGGACATCTTCCAATGAGGTATCTGGGTCTTCCTTTAATATCCTCTAGACTATCTATCTCTGATTGCCAACCGCTTATTTCAAAAATTAATGCACGTATCAATGGATGGGAAGGGATTTCGTTATCATATGCTGGTCGGGTACAAATCATCAAATCTGTGCTTTCAGCATTGAGTTTATATTGGGCATCTGCATTCATATTACCTAAGAAAGTCATCAATGAAATTGAGAAGAGGTTGAGGACCTTCCTTTGGAAGGGTATGACGTCTAATGGTTACGCCAAGGTTGCCTGGAAAGATGTGTGTCGGCCAATGGATGAGGGAGGACTTGGGTTCAAGGACGTCTCTACCTTGAATCGCGCATTAATGAACAAGAAATTATGTGATGTAATCCGGTGTGACAGGACATCCATATGGGTTCAGTCGCTATACCAAGACCGGTTACGTGACACATCGATTTGGACTGTTCGTGAACATGAAGGTTGTTGGGGATGGCAGAAAATGCTCAGGCTCCGTCCTTTCCTTCGATCTATCGTGAACTACCAAATTGGAAATGGAGGGAGATTCTATATTTGGCAGGACCCATGGCATCACTTGGGACCACTTATCGAGCAATTTCCTCGTGGTCCAAATCATCTTGGTATTGAAAAATCAGCAAAACTCAGTTCGGTGATTTCAGCAGGAGAGTGGCATTGGCCCCCCATCACGGATTTCGAATGTTTGGAAATCACACATAACCTGCTGTTTATCTTTGGAGGAGAGGACCGAGTGGTATGGAGATTTGACGGAGGGCAGCCTACTACCCAGGCCCTCTACCGATTATTTGACCCCCCTGAGCCGAAAGTAGAGTGGTCTTTGCTACTTTCGGGATCGCTGAAGATACCTCGTCATTCGTTCATTTTATGGCTCGCAATACTTGGCAAACTACCATCCACGGATAAACCATGGCTATCTCATCTTGGAGCGTGCATCTTGTGCGAGGAGGGAGCTACGGAATCTCATTCACACTTATTCTTCCGATGCAGATATAGTCGTCAGTGCCTACTTGAGATTCGCAAACGAATTCGATTTCACTGGCCCAACAGGACGGGCAATGGATATTGAGTGGGCGAGGCGGAAATGGAGAGGTAAGCACATTGTCAATATCGCTTACCGTACACTACTTGCAGCATGTGTCTACCACATATGGAGGGAAAGGAATTTGAGGAGATTTGAACACACTGAGAGGACACCAGCCACTTTGAGCATCCTGATCACTGATGATGTCAAACACAGAATTCTTAGTGTCAATTTACCTTCAACAATCAGTACACGAGCATTGTATAGATTATGGCATATCCCTTGGGTTGAGGGAGAAACCAATTGAAGAACACATGTTGTACTGTACCATTACTTATATTAATGAAATTTACATTTACCAAAAAACAAGAGATAATGACATGGCTTTTTTGTACGTTCAGCCGAAGTCCAGATCGATCCAATCCTATCTTGAGGACCCCGAGAGAATCCAAGTCAGCTCTACAGAAAAGCAGGAGGTCATCTGCGAATCCCAGCTGGAATACTTTTGCCGGCTCACATTTCCAATAGTATGAGAATTGCATATCCTGCTCGATGAGTTGCAAAAATCCCAAATGCAAGACTTCCATAACAAGAACAAAAAGATAGGGGGATAGGGGGTCTCCTTGTCTTAATCCACGTGCTCCTGTAAAGAAACCGTGAGGGTTTCCATTAATGCCAATCGAGAATGAGGCCGTCGTTACACACTCCTCAATCCACCTTGTGAATGTTTGTGGGAAACCAAACAATTGCAAGACTGCAAGTAGGAAGTCCCACTCCACCGTATCTCCTAATATCAACTTTCAGAGCATAACGAGGTGGTAGTCTCACCTGATTATAGCCCGTGAACAATTCCTGTGCCAACATAATATTGTCCCCAATGCTTCGTCCTGGAATAAACGCTCCCTGACAGGGACTAACTATCTTGTCCAGAACCACACTTACCCGTTGGACAAGTAAGTTTGCAATAATTTTGTATAACACATTACAGCACGAAATTGGTCTAAAATCTCCAACAGTCATAGGAGTGTGTACCTTTGGGATTAGAGCCAAAATTGTGGAGTTGACTTGCTTGAGTAATTTACCGGTATTAAAGAAGTCTAGTACCGCCTTTGTAACTTCCTGTCCCACCACTGGCCAGGCTGCTTTAAAGAAGCCAGATGAATACCCATCAGGTCCTGGAGCCTTATCTTCTGCAATGTCAAAAATAGCTTGCTTCACATCACCCGGAGTAAAAGCCGAAATAAGATCGCTAGCCTCCTCATTGGAAAGAATAGTCTAGCCCACGGTCTGAGAAAACCAATATCCATCATTATCTGTCGTCTGTTACCGCCCAAAAGGTTTTGGTAGTAACGGACAAACTCATTGATAATCTCTCCTGGTTCTGTGTGGCTTGTCCCATAATCATCATTAATCTGCAATATCCTCCTCGCCACTCTTCTCCGGGCAATTTTACGAAAGAAAATTCGGGAGCATTGGTCACCTCCCTTCATCCACTGCATTTTGGCTCTCTGTTGCAACATGATTTGTTCCAGTTTTACCGCTTTTGCATATACTAGTCGGCAGCAGTGTTCTAGTTGTAAAAGTGCCTCATTTTGTCTATCAACGCTCACCAACTGTTGCGCCTCATCAAGAAATCCTTTGGCTAAGTGAACATTGAGTGTCAGATCCCCCTTCTTTCTCCTTTGTTCCCTGAAAACTGGCTTCAATGCTTTAAGTTTACGTGTTACCGCAAACATAGGAACCCCTATGAAATCGTATGCTGCCAAATATTCTGTACACTGGGGATAAATTCAGGTGAGTGTGTTAGGTAGTTGTCAAATCGAAACATACCTCCGCCTGTTTGATGTTGATGTTGCCTGTACCCATGTATTACCAGCGGCGAATGGTCCGAAGTCCGCGGCAATAGGCTATGATAACTCGAGGAAGGAAATCTCGCAAGCCATCTATCATTAATGAGGATCCGATCTAATCTCTTCCATAGACTCCGGGAGCTCATACTGCAATTATGCCAGGTATACCATTCACCCTGCATAGGCAATGGTATTAACCCCACCTCCTAAATAGCAGCATTGAATTCTTCCATGGCCATCCTTATGTCACCAGAAACTCCACACACCTCATGCATTTCTCGGACTGCATTGAAATCCCCCCCTACCAACCAGGGATCATCCGTTTGCTCCCGTGCTAATGTTTCAAAAGCAGTCCATAAGCTCCTACGATCAATCATCTCAGAGGCACCATAAACAACGGTGATATTGAGGGATTCATTATCAGCCCTATTAGTGACGCGACAATGCAAAAAACTGATCCCCCAATTCAATAATATGCACATCAACAACATGTTCATCCCACGCTACCCATATACGATTACCCACAGATGCATAATCAACAAACCATTTCCAATGAGGGAGCAAAAATGACTGAATATGCATAACATTGTTAAAACGAACACGAGTTTCTAAGATGCCCATAAAATGTAACCTGTATTCGGAGACAAGGTCCTTTACTGCGAGCTGATGGTCTCTTTATTCAGCCCTCGGACGTTCCACACCGCGAGGTTCAACATGGATTACTACTAGAGGGGCTGCATGTGTTAGGACCCCTAGTAGTCTCTTCTGCATCGTCAATTAAATTCAAAGCATCAAATGGATTATAAATAATCACTTCCTTACCCTTCTCCTTGTGATATGAGGTTTCACATTTATCGTGTTCAACACCATCATCTCCTCTAGTGACATCATTCACCTCAACCATAGTCTCGCATTTCTTTTGTCTTTCCTTGGGGGCTGGTGGGTGGAGGATGTTGGTTTTTGGTACATACACTTGTACCGAGGGCTTTGTTTGTTTCGGAGGTTTAGTCGATGTACACTCCTTCACCGACTGACCCAATGTCATGCATCCTGTGCATTTAGGGGGAAGCCATTCATACTCGATATCAATCTTGCATGAGGTTTCCCCGCCATCTTCATCTGGCGTCATTATAATAATATGCTTTTGTAATTTTTGAGTAATGTCAATCATCACGCATACACGAGCAAAATCCAGTCTCGTGCATGCCCTCGTTATCGCATCAGGGTATAGAGGTTTACCCACACCGCTTGCAACAATACTCAATCCTTCTGTCGTCCAGAATTCCATTGGAAGGTGTCGCAATTTTATCCAGACAGGCACTTGTGTATGCTTCATCTTTCTCATAGCCATGCCCGGTTTCCATTTTTGCAATACAATTGGCTGTCCCTGAAATAGCCATGGACCTCCTTCAATGACGTCCTCCATATCAATTTCCGTTTTAAATTGGAAAAAAAAGAAACCATTAGCAGTTGATGTGACCTCTCGAAGTGCCGGCCAAATCGAATGTGCAAACTCCATCAAGTGGTAATAATATGGCCGTTTTCCCATAAAGTAACCCACGGCCGTGGCCTTCCGTCTTTTGGATCCTTCACGCACCGTATCAATTGTAGGCCGTTTTCCCCATTTTGCGTCGTTGGGGCAATGAAAGATAGCGTTTTACGGGACGAATTGTTGAACGCATCAGCAATTTTATCATTATTAATCACATTAGAGTTAGCGTGTAATGGAATGTTCCCAACAAACAAAGGAATGGGTGCTAATTTTGTACCAAAATTGCAGTTTTTTTCCCTGCAGTGCTGATGTCATCACATAAGTCAGCAGTGATGTCATCATCAGAGTCATCGCCCACATAAGCAGCATAGTCAGCGCCCACATCAGTAGCAGAGTCAGCGCCCACGTCAGCATTTGCATCAGCAGTTTTTTCCTCATTGATGTGTGATGGAATATTTAGCTGTTTTGCACGGTTTTATTAAAGTAAATCTATTTTCTTTTCATACTAACTTGTAGTTATTATTACTCTTAGCAAATTTACTAAACAAATGCATGTGTCTAGACCTACACTTGTGCCAAGTTTTGTGGAATTCAAAAAAACGTTTAAAATTTAGCTGTTTTAAACGGTTTATTAAAGAAAGATTGCTTTTCTTTCATAATAACTTGTAATTATTATTACGCTCAGCAAGTTTACCACATAAATGCATGGGTTTAGACCTACGATTAGGTCAAGTTTCGTGGAATTCTAAGAACGTTCAATATCTAGCTGTTTTGCACGGTTCTATGAAAGAAAGCTTGTTTTTCTTCCCTACTAACTTGTAGTTATTATTACGCTTAGCAAATTCACCACACAAATGCATGGGTCTAGACCTACATTTGGGTCAAGCTTCGTGGACTTCTGAGAACGTTCGAAATTTAGATATTTTGCACGGTTTTATTAAATCATGTTTGTTTGCTTTTCATACTAACTTGTAGTTATTATTACTTTTAGCAAATTTACCACAAAAATGCATGGGTCTAGACATACGTTTGGGTTAGTTTTGTGGAATTATGAGAACGTTCAATATTTAGCTGTTTTGCACGATTTTGTCAAAGCAAGTTTGTTTTACTTTCATACTAACTTGTAGTTATTATTACTCTTAGCAAATTTACCAAACAAATGCATGTATCTAGACCTACGTTTGGGTTAGATTTTGTGGAATTCTGAAAAACGTACAAAATTTAGTTGTTTTGCGCGGTTTTATTAAAGCAAGTTTGTTTCATTTTCATACTAAATTGCAGTAATTATACCCTTTGCAAATTTACCACACAAATGCATGGTTCAAGACCTGCGTTTGGGTCAACTTTCATGGAATTCTGAGAACGTTCAAAATTTAGCTGTTTAGCACGGTTTTATTAAAGAAAGTTTGTTTTCATTTCATAATAACTTGTAGTTATTACTACTCTCAGCAAATTTATCACACAAATGCTTGGGGCTAGACCTACGGTTTGGGTCAAGTTTCATGGAATTCTGAGACAGATCAAAATTTAGTTATTTTGCACGATTTTATTAAAGCAGGTTTGTTTCCCTTTCATACGAATATGTAGTTATTATTACACTTAGAAAATTTATCACACAAATGTATGGGTCTAGACCTGCGTTTGGGTTAGTGTCGTGGAATTCTGAGAAGGTTCAATATTTAGCCGTTTTGCACAATTTTATTGAACCAAGTTTGTTTCCCTTTCATAGTAACTTGTAGTTATTACTACTCTTAGCAAATTTATCAAACAAATGCATGTATCTAGACCTACGTTTGGCTCAAGTTTTGTGAAATTCTGAAAAACGTTCAAAATCTAGTTGATTTTGCACGATTTTATTAAAGCAAGTATGTTTCCTAAAAATAATGGACCCTAAAAATTCTCTCTCTAAAAATTCTCTCTCTAAGTTCACACACACTAATACACCGCGAAAAACACACACACATGCCATTGCAACCATACACTCGGCCGGAGATGGTGAGGAAACGCCGGCCGGAGAAGAGGATGTCGAGGAGGAGAGTGAACGGCGAGAGGAGGATAGCTGCCGTAACGTTTGGGTCAAGTTTCGTCGAATTAACTGTGAGGTAAGAATTGAGAGTATGGACCACAAAAATTCTCTCTCTAAAAATATTCTCTCTAAAACACACACTAGCACACCATATCAAACACGCACTAATACACTATCCATGCACATGGCCGCCGGAGACGAGGAGGACGACGGCGACGCTTCGGCCAGTGATGGGGATGTCGAAAAAGTGGGAGGCCGACGATTGGTGACCGGCGATGGCGAGGATAGCTACTGTAGAAAATCTGGAAAAACCACGTGGCTTTTAGTTCAAACCGCGCCTTTCACCGGCGACTTTCAGGCGAGCGAATCGGAACCGACGATTGGGGAGACATCAACATTAATTGCGCATGGGAAAAGAGGAGGCTTGGAGATGGAGAAAGCGGCTGTTACGGCGCCGCAGTTACTAGGGTTTGCCGCGCCCTCGGACGTGGAAAAAGCGGCCGTTTCGGCGCCGCAACTGCTCGGATACTTCCTTGGGAAAAGACCGTACTTTTACCATCTAAAGGAATTTGCAATGTCAGTATGGCCGGACTTGAAGGAGGTCACGGGTACAAATAATGGTTTCTTTTTCTTACAATTTAAATCAGTCGCAGCTATGGAAGATGTCATTGAAGGAGGGCCGTGGTTATTTCAGGGGCAGCCTATTGTTCTTCAAAAATGGGAACCAGGGATGGTATTAAGGAAACTACAGCATACTCAAGTTCCTGTGTGGATCAAATTACGTCACCTTCCAGTTGAGTTATGGACAGATGAAGGCCTTAGTACGGTGGCCAGTGGAGTGGGTAAACCACTTTACCCGGATGCAATTACGAGAGCATGCACGAGACTGGACTTCGCTCGTGTATGCGTAATGTTGGATGTGACCTCAAATTTACCGAAGCACATTATAATTATGACACCGGATGAGGATGGAGGAGAATCACCTTGCAAAGTCGATGTTGAGTACGAATGGCTACCCCAGAAGTGCCAAAGATGTATGATAATGGGACACTCTGACAAAGAGTGCATGCTCAACAAACCAAAACCAGCTAAACCACCGATTGTTGTATATGTACCAAAAATGGGGACGCCGCAAGAACCAACAATGCCTAAACGGAGTAGGAACCATCCTAGGGAGGAAGGTGATACTACTTATAAACCATCCCGACCAATAAATATGCCTGATCGGAACATGAGCAGCCACCATCAGCTCGAGTGGTAGAAAAGCAGAGAGAGGGACGTGAATCCCCTAGAGATGCAGCCGGCCCTAGTCGTGAGGAAAGGGGTAAGGCGCTTGTTATATATAATACTTTTGACGCACTTCACCTATTAGATGATACAGATGAGTCGTCTCGGGGTCCTAAGCATAGCAGCCCCATGCCTTGTGATCCATGTTGAATGCAGCAGTATGGAATGTTCGTGGCCTGAACAAACGAGATCATCAGTTAGCAGTCAAAGACATCGTTGCTGAGTTCAGGTTACAATTCCTCGGTCTCCTTGAAACTCGTGTTCGTATCAATAACGTATCTCATATTCAGGCTTTTTTACTACCTCAATGGAAATGGTTTGTGGATTATGGATCGTTTGGTAATCGGATTTGGATAGCGTGGGATGAAACTTTTATTGATGTTGATGTGGTTGAATGTAGCACACAGTTTATTCACTGTCATGTTAATATCCGTGCACTTCATGAATCCATTGCTATTACTGTTATCTATGGGGCAAATGAGTTGGTAGAGAGGAGGGCGTTATGGGACTCCATGGAGACTATTGCTATACAGAGTGCTGATATTCCGTGGCTTGTTGGAGGGGATTTCAATACAGTGCGAGACCTTAGTGAAATCTGTGGTGTATCAGGAGATATTCGAATGGCCATGGAAGACTTTAATACTTGCATCCAGAATACAGGATTATTACCATTACCCATGCAGGGCGAATGGTACACATGGCACAATTGCAGTGCCGGGCCACGAAACCTCTAGAAAAGACTGGATCGCATGCTGATCAATGATAGATGGATGGATCAGTTCCCGACATCATATTATTCTTCCCTCACAGCACGCACTTCAGATCACTCCCCAATGGTGTTAAGTGGGGATATACAACAACAATTAGGAGGTATGTTTCGATTCGATAATTACCTCGCCCTATCTCCAGAATTTATTCCCAGTGTACAGCAGGTATGGCAACATAACATAATAGGGACACCCATGTATGCTGTAACAAGGAAACTCAAAGCACTTAAACCGATATTTAGAGAGCAGAGGAGGAAAAAGGGGGACTTATCTCACAATGTCCAACTGGCAAAAGGGTTTCTTGAGATGGCGCAAGTACTTGTTACTTCAAACAGGCAGGATGAACTATTCCTACAGTTGGAACACTGCTGCCGGGTAGTACTAGCTAAAGCAGCTAAACTTGAACAGATTATGCTACAACAGAGATAAAAAATGCAGTGGATGAAGGGGGGTGACCAGTGCTCCCGGGTATTCTTTCGTAAGATTGCTCAAAGGAGATCGGCGAGAAGAATCTTACAAATCAATGATGATCATGGAGCCACTCACACAGATCCAGGAGCAGTAATTAATGAGTTTGTCATGTACTATCAAAATTTACTTGGTGGGGAACGACGAAGAGACATGATAGATCTTCGATTCCTGCGACCATGGGCTAGACATTTATTGAGTGAAGATGATGTCAACTCCTTAGTCTTGCCATTTACTCATATGGATGTCAAGCAAGCGATTTTTGACATTGCTGAAGATAAGGCACCTGGGCCGGACGGGTATTCATCGGGCTTCTTCAAAGCTGCATGGCCTATAATAGGGCAGGAGGTATCTTCGGCAGTCTTGGATTTCTTTCATACAGGCCGAATTCTGAAGCAGATAAATACTACACTTTTGGCGCTCATACCAAAGGTACATTCTCCTATGAATGTTGGTGATTTCCGTCCTATATCTTGCTGCAATGTACTGTACAAGATTATTGCCAAGCTCCTTGTCCAACGATTGAGTGTGATACTGGACAAACTTATTAGTCCGTGCCAAGCGGCGTTCGTGCCCGGACGAAGCATAGGAGACAATATCATGTTGGCACAGGAACTGTTTACGGGATATAACCAGACCCATCTACCACCCCGGTGCGCTCTAAAAGTGGACATTCGAAAGGCATATGATACGGTGGAGTGGGATTTCCTAATTGCTGTGATGGAGTTATTTGGGTTCCCTCATACATTCGTGAAATGGATTGAGGAGTGTGTCACAACACCCTCATTTTCTGTTGGGCTTAACGGGAAACCTCACGGCTTCTTTACGGGGGCCAGAGGGCTTCGGCAGGGAGACCCTCTATCACCATACTTATTCGTGCTTGTGATGGAAGTCCTACAATTGTGTTTCCTACAGCTGATTGACCAGGATGAATTATTTTCTTTTCATTGGAAGTGTGATGCAGCCAGGATTTTTCAGCTGGGTTTTGCTGATGATTTGTTACTATTCTGCCGTGCCGATATGAACTCTATTGGAGTATTTAAGACAGGATTGGATCGCTTTGCTGAATGGTCGGGGCTCAGGCTAAATGTGCAGAAAAGCCACCTCATTATCTCACGTTCAGCACAAGGACTACGAGAGGAGATGTTGGAAGCACTCGGATTTCAAGAGGGAGTCCTACCGATGAGGTATTTAGGGCTACCTCTTTTATCTTCTCGTTTAACAGTTGCTGATTGTAACCCTCTATTGTTGAAAATTGATAAACGCATTGCGGGTTGGGAGGGTATGGCTCTTTCTTATGCTGGTAGGGTGCAGATTATTAAATCTGTACTCTTGTCGCTGAGTTTATATTGGTCATCGGCGTTCATTCTTCCAAAGAAAGTTACTAACGAAATTGAGAAGAGACTACGAACTTTCTTGTGGAAGGGGACAACAAACAGTGGTTATGCGAAGGTAGCATGGAAAGATCTCTGCCGACCGAAATATGAGGGAGTAATAGGATTCAAAGATATTGCTACCTTGAATCGCACATTAATGACCAAGAAACTCTGTGATATCATCAGGTGCGATAGGACCTCAATTTGGGTTGAATGGCTTTACCAGGGTCGATTACGCGACACCTCCATTTGGACGATTAGGGAGAATGGAGGCTTATGGGGTTGGCGGAAAATTCTATGTCCACGGGCTTTCCTCCGCCCTATGGTGGACTATCAGATTGGCGATGGGCGAACTTTTTACCTTTGGCAGGACCCGTGGCATTATCTCGGACCACTCAGTGTCACATTCCCACGGGGACCGAGACTACTCAGAATAGAGGAATCAGCCAGATTGAGCACGGTTATTAGTGAAGGAGAGTGGCAGTGGCCTCCTATCACAGATTTTGAGTGTCTGGAGATCACACATGGTTTACCCACAATTCATGGAGGGGAGGACCGAATTATTTGGAGATTTGATCAGGGTAAACCTACAACCCAGGCTCTATATAGGCTTTTTGATCCCCCAGGACCGAAAGTAGGCTGGGCTTCACTACTTTCGGGATCACTGAAGATTCCACGTCATTTGTTCATCCTGTGGCTTGCTATTCTAGGCAAATTGGCTACAACGGACAAATCATGGTTAGCGCACCTTGGCCCATGTATTCTATGTAATGAGGGAGCGACAGAGACACATGGCCACTTATTCTTTCAGTGCAGATTTAGTCGACAGTGTCTCACAGCTATCCGGAGAATGGTACGATATTCTTGGCCCAATAGAGACTGGAAAACGGATATTGAATGGGCTTCCCAAAAATGGAGAGGTAAACACATTGTTAACATATCTTATCGAGCACTATTAGCATCATGTGTTTACCACATTTGGAGGGAGAGAAACTTGAGAAGATTCGAGCACACCGAGAGGACACCTAGCACCATGGCTTTATTGATAGTTGAGGATATCAAGCAGCGGATCCTTAGTATCTCTCTACCTAGATCAGTCAGTACAAGAGCTTTATATAGACTGTGGCGTATCCCTTGGCCTGTCGAGGGAGAAACCAACTGATAACCACACTGTTGTACTGTACTACTATTTCATTTTACTTAATGATACTTACATTTACCAAAAAAAACAAAGGATAGCTGCCGTAGAAAAACTGGAAAAAACTCGCGGTTTTTAGAGATTGACGACGATACGGAAATTCAATCTGCGCCTTTCACCGGCGACTTTCAGGCGAACGAATCGGAACCGATGATCGGGGAGACATCAACATTAATTGCGCATGGGAAAAGAGGAGGCTTGGACATGGAAAAAGCGGCTGTTTCGGCGCCGCAATTACTAGGGTTTGCTGCGCCCTTGGACATGGAAAAGGCGGCTGGTTCGGCGCCGCATTTGCTCGGGTTTGCTGCGCCATTGGACATGGAAAAGGCGGCTGTTTCAGCGCCGCAATTGCTTGGGTTTGCTGCTCCCTTGGAACCACCAGCGATTGACGAAACCGAACAGCCGCGGGGACGAGAGGAGTTTTACGCAGAAACCGAAAAGTCGCCGGAAGAAGATGTAACGTCGCCGGTATCTTTGGCGACTGATGCACGTACTACCGGCTTTGCAGAGGTTGGAGTTGAAGGATTGTTGAGAAAATAATCAACCTTGATCGCTACAGATGGAGATCTTGAGCGCGGCTTTCCATTAGGGTTTAGCGGCGCAAACCCTAACGCCGGTTGTGGGGGTGTGCGGATTCCACCGTTTAATCTACAAGAATTCCTACGACTTGCTTACACAATCATTGATGAGGGTGATGAGGTTAGTCGTGAAGCATTGAATGAATTGAAAAACAAATGGGAAACCCGTTTTGGACCTGAAACGATTCCAAAAGTTTTTCCGGCATCCATGGCTGTTCGAACGGAATTGCGCAAACCTACAAGGCATGTTTGGAGAAGCCTCATACCGTCTACAGCGTTGGAACGAACGTCTGCTTTAGGATCTGCCCTTCGCAAAGCTACTTCCGATGAGAACCTGCCGGTAACTCGACTTTCCGACGACCATTCTGACCGGGTTTTGACACGATGGGTAGAAATGCTGGACCTTCTCTGGTAATTTTCCGACTGATCTGAAGGAATTCCGACCGGTGAATACCGAGAACGGAGTGCGGCCGGCGAGAATTCAACAATCGCCGGATTCTGCTGAGATGGAGCATGACGCTGCTGCTGATGTCATCGTTGACTTGAGCCATGACACAATTGATGACATCACTGCTGACCTAGAACATGACACAGCTGTTGATGCAGTCGCTGACCTATGCGATGATGCAGGTAATGACACAGGCGCTGATGCAACTGCTGATGTACTACATGACATAAGCAATGTGGGAAAAATTAGTATTCTCCCTACACAAGAACGTTCCTTTCCTAAGGGTTTGTTTGTGGGCAATATTCCATTGAATGCAACTTTGAATGTGGATGTTGATGACAAAATTGCAGACGCTTTCAATAATTCAGCTCGGAGAACTCTCTCTTATATACCTCCCACAATACAAAATGGTGAAGTGGTTGTTCGACCTACGATAGAAGATATTCGAAATGGATCAACGAAATGGAAGACCACCGCAGTTGGTTATTTTCTTGGGAAACGACCGTATTTTATCATGTTAAAGATTTTGCCTTTTCCACTTGGCCTGGATTGCGGGAGGTGAAAGCCACAACGAACGGTTTTTTCTTCTTCCAATTCAAGATTATTGCATATATGGATGAAGCAATTGAAGGTGGGCCGTGGTTGTTTCAAGGACAAACAATTGTTCTGCAGAAATGGGAACCAGGAATGGTGATGAGGAAATTAAAGCATACACAGGTCCCTGTTTGGATAAAATTGAGACACTTACCGGTAGAATTATGGACTGAGGCGGGCCTCCGTACGGTGGCCAGCGGTATTGGCAAACCCCTCTATCCGGATGCGATTACGAGGACATGCACGGGACTGGACTTCGCTCGTCTATGTGTGATGTTGGATGTAAGTTCGAAATTACATAAACATATTATAATTATGACGCCTGACGAGGAAGGAAGAGAGACACCTTGCAAAATAGACGTGGAATATGAGTGAACACCTCCCAAATGTACCAGTTGTATGACGCTAGGGCATGCGGCCAAGGATTGCGCTCTCAATAAACCATCCAAACCAATTAAACCACCAGTCGCCGTTTACGTCCCTAAAACGGGACTTGGGAGGCCGCCACCAGTTCATGATCAGGAGATAATACCACCAACCCGAGGGGTGGATAAGCAGAGAGATAGGCGTGGTGCCATGAGGTCAAGTCGGGAGGATAAGGGTAGGAGCTTGTTGTATATAATACGTTTGATGCTCTACACTTACTTGATGATGCAGATGAGATGTCACGGGGTCCTAATCATAGCAGCCCCATATGTGGTGATCCATGTTGAATGCAGCAATATGGAATGTACATGGCCTGAACAAACGCGACCATCAGTTAGCAGTCAAAGACATCGTTGCTGAATTCAGGTTACAATTTCTTGGACTTCTTGAAACTCGAGTTCGTGGAAATAATGCATCTCTATTTCAATCTATCTTGCTGCCCCAATGGAAATGGTTTACGGATTATGGATCGTCGGGTAATCGAGTTTGGATTGCCTGGGACGATAATTTTGTTGATGTTGATGTGGTTGAATGTGGTACTCAATTTATCCACTGTCATGTTGCTACTCGTGCACCTCATGAGTTGATTGTTGTCACTGTTGTTTATGGAGCTAATGAAGTGGCTGAAAGAAGGGCGCTTTGGGGAACCCTGGAGACTAAAGCTACCCAATGTATCGACATCCCATGGTTGGTTGGAGGGGACTTTAATGCAGTGCGAGATCTAAGTGAAGTGTGGGGCACTTCCGGAGATTTTCAAATAGCTATGGACGATTTTAATGCTTGTATTGAGAGTGCAGGATTACTCCCACTACCCATGCAGGGTGAATGGTTCACATGGCATAACCGCAGCGCGACACCCCAGAACCTGTGGAAAAGATTGGACCTTATGATGATAAATGATAGATGGATGGCTCGATTCTCGAATGCATCTTATTCTACCCTCACCCCACGCACCTCAGACCACTCACCGATGGTGCTTAATGGGGATAGACAACAGCGATTTGGAGGTATGTTCCGATTCGATAATTACCTTGCCCATTCACATGAGTTTATTGCCAGTGTGCAGAATATATGGCAGCACAACATTATTGGAACACCTATGTATTCTGTAACACGGAAGCTCAAAGCACTGAAATCGGTCTTTCGAGAACAACGGAGGAATAAGGGTGACCTATCGCACAACGTGCAACTGGCTAAAGGATTTCTAGAAGCATCACAGATACTTGTTAGCTCGAGTAGACGAGACAAACTATACATACAACTGGAACACTTCTGCGTCTTGACCAAGGCAGCCAAAACGGAACAAACAATGTTACAACAACGAGTGAAAATGCAGTGGATGAAAGGAGGTGACCAATGCTCCCGGGTATTCTTCCGTAAGAATGCGGATGTCAAACAGGCGGTTATTGACATTGCAGAGGATAAGGGACCAGGTCCGGATGGGTATTCATCGGGCTTTTTCAAGGCTGCATGGCCTATAGTAGGGTAGGAGGTGACTACGGCAGTGATGGATTTCTTTAATACCGCTGACTCCTAAAGCAGATCAATACCACCCTTTTGGCGCTTATACCAAAGGTACATGCCCCTATGACTGTCAGTGATTTCTGAACTATATCTTGCTGTAATGAGTTGTACAAAGTTATTGCAAAGATCATAGTCCAACGGTTAAGTGTGATACTGGACAAACTTATTAGTCCGGGGCAAGCGGCGTTTGTACCTGGAAGAAGCATTGGCGATAATATTATGCTGGCACAGGAGCTCTTTACTGGATACAACCAGTCCCGTCTACCACCCAGGTGTGCCTTAAAGTGGACATTCGGAAAGCTTATGACACGGTGGAATGGGACTTCATGATTGCTGTGATGGAGTTATTTGGGTTCCATTCTACTTTCGTGAAGTGGATTGAGGTATGTGTTACTACACCCCCATTTTCTGTTGTGCTGAATGGGAAACCTCATGGCTTCTTTCCGGGGGCTAGGGGACTTCGACAGGGTGACCCTGTATCGCCCTACCTATTTGTGCTTGTAATGGAGGTCCTACAACTGGGATTATTGCAACTAATTGACCAGGATGAGTTTTCCTTCCATTGGAAATGTGCCACAGCCAGAGTTTTTCAGTTGGGGTTTGCAGATGATGTATTGTTATTCTGCCATGCTGATATGGACTCAATTAGAGTCTTTAAAACAGGACTGGATCGGTTTGCTGAATGGTCGGGGCTCAGGCTGAATGAACATAAAAGCCACCTTATTATCTCACGATCAGTACAAGGATTGCGTGAGGAGATGACAGTACCTGGTTTTCAAGAAGGGGTCTTACCGATGAAGTATTTGGGAGTACCCCTTATATCTTCTTGATTAACTATCTCGGATTGTCGCCCTTTATTATTAAAAATAGATCAACGTATTGCTGGTTGGGAGGGTATTTCTCTGTCTTATGCAGGTAGGGTACAAATTATCAAATCTGTACTCATGGCGCTGAGTTTATACTGGGCATCGACATTCATCCTACCGAAGAAAGTTATTAATGAAATTGAGAAACGACTGCGAACTTTCCTGTGGAAGGGGACGACAACCAATGGCTACCCCAAGGTTGCATGGAAAGATCTTTGTCGACCGAAGGATGAGGGAGGATTGGGATTCAAGGATATTTGTAGTCTGAATCGTGCATTAATGACAAAGAAACTCTGTGATGTAATCAGATGCGATAGGACCTCGATTTGGGTTGAATGGCTTTACCAGGGACGGTTACGAGACACATCCATTTGGACAATTGGGGAACGGGGCGGCTCATGGGGATGGCGAAAAATTCTCCGGTTACGAAATTTCCTCCGGACTATGGTGGACTACCAGATTGGTGACGGGAGGAGATTCTACTTGTGGCAGGACCCGTGGCATCACCTTGGTCCTCTAAACACCACATTCCCACGAGGACCAAGATTACTCGGTTTAGAGGAGTCATCTAGACTTTTTTTGGGTAAGTATAAGTTTCATTAAAAACATAGGTAAAGAGTATAGAGTACAAAGTATAGAGTACAACAATCAAATGGTGGTACCCCCAACAGACCAAGGGATATGCCAAAGTCTATAGAGTGCACATGTACTAATAGAACTGGAAAGATTAATACTAATTATCCTCTGTCTAACGTCTTCAATGATGCAAGTAGCTAATACAGCTTCCGGCCGATGGGTGTGCTCAAATCATCTCAAATTCCTCTCTCGCCATATATGGTAAATGCATGCACCAAGTAATGCTCGATAAGCAACATTAACAATATGCTTCCCCCTCCACTTCCTCGATGCCCATTCCACGTCTCCTGTCCACTCACGATTGGGCCAAGCAAATCGGATATGATGTTGTATAGCTGCAAGGCATCATCTGCTATATCGACATCTGAAGAACATATGATTGTCTGTCTCCGCTGCACCCTCGTCACAGAGAATACATCCCCCTAGATGTGTCATGCATGGTTTATCAGTTGTCGGTAGCTTCTCCTGAATTGCTAACCAAAGAATGAAGTTATGGCGGGGAATCTTCAAAGAACCCGAAAGTAGTGAAGACCAACCTACTTTCGGTCCAGGTGGACAAAAAAGTCTATATAGGGATTGTGTGGTGGGTCGTCCCTCTGAGAACCGCCAGTTGATCCTGTCATCCCCTCCATGAATCTGGGGTAATATGTAAATAATCTCCATACATTCCAAATCGGTAATGAAGGACCACTGCCATTGCCCCTCATTAATGACTACTTGTAGTTTGGCGGATTCATCAAGTCCTAAGAGGCTCGGTCCCCTTGGGAATCTAGTAATAAGTGGGCCCAAGTGGTGCCACGGGTCCTTCCACAAGTAGAATGACCTCCCCTCTCCAATAAGAAACTCTGTCAAAGGTAGTATAGAGCTGCGAAGTCGGAGTAGTTTTCGCCATCCCCATGATCCTCCCTTCTCATTAATTGTCCAAATTGAAGTGTTGTGCAATCGTGTTTGCTTCAATCATTCAACCCATATAGATGTTCGGTCACATCTAATAACATCACATAACTTCTTTGCCATTAATGAGCGGTTAAGGATACCAATATCCTTAATTCCTTGGCCTCCTTCATTAATTGGTTTACACACATCCTTCCACGCTACCTTGGCGTATCCCGACGTAGAAGTGCCTTTCCAAAGAAAAGTTCTGAGCCGTTTCTCAATTTGTTTAATAATAGCCTTTGGTAAGATGAATGCAGACGCACAATAGATGCTCATTGCTGAAAGTACAGATTTAATGATTTGTATACATCCAGTATATGATAATGAAATTCCTTCCCAGCCATTAATGCGAGCATCAATTTTCAATAGAAGTGGTTGACAATCGAATATAGACAATCTAGAAGATAGAAGAGGGAGACCCAAGTACCTCATTGGTAGTTGGCCCTCTTGGAAACCCATAATTGTTAAAATCTGATCCTTCCAAGCTTGTGCCGATCGAGAGATAATGACATGACCTTTTTGTACATTCAGCCGAAGTCCCGACCATTCTGCAAATCGGTCCAACCCCCTCTTGAGGGTCCCGAGTGAATTCAAGTCAGCTCTACAGAAGAGCAGGAGATCGTCTGCGAATCCCATCTGGAAGGCTTTGGCCAGCTCACATTTCCAGAGATAAGAGAATTGCAAATCCTACTCAATAAGTTGCAATAATCCCAAATGCAAGACTTCCATAACGAGAACAAAGAGATAGGGCGATAGAGGGTCTCCCTGTCTTAATCCACGTGCTCCTGCAAAGAAACCGTGAGGGTTTCCATTAAGACCAATCGAAAATGCCGCCGTCGTTACACACTCCTCAATCTACCTGGTGAACGTTTGGACGAATCCAAATAGTTGCAAGACCGCAAGTAGGAAATCCCACTCTACAGTATCATATGCCTTCCTGATATCGACTTTTAGGGTACAACGAGGTGGAAGCCTCACCTGGTTGTATCCCGTGAGCAGTTCCTGTGCCAACAAAATGTTGTCCCCAATGCTACGCCCTGGGATAAATGCTCCCTGATAGGGACTAATAATCTTGTCCAGAACCACACTCAACCGCTGGACAAGTAATTTCACAATAATTTTGTATAACACATTACAGCATGAAATTGTCCTAAAATCACCAACAGTCATAGGAGTGTGTACCTTTGGGATTAGTGCCAAAAGTGTGGAGTTGACTTGTTTGAGTAGTTTACCGATAATAAAGAATTTCAGTACCGCCTTTGTAACTTCCTGTCCCACCACTGGCCAGGCTGCTTTAAAGAATCCTGATGAGTATCCATCAGGTCCCGGGGCCTTGTCATCTGCAATGTCAAAATACTGCTTGCTTCACATCATCCGGTGTAAACGCCAATATAAGATGGCCAGCCTCTTCATTAGAAAGAATATGTCTTGCCCACGGTCTGAGAAAGCCAATATCTAGCGTTATCTGACGTCTGTTACCGCCCAAGAGATTTTGATAGTAACAGACAAATTCATTGATAATCTCTTCTGGTTCAGTGTGGATGGTCCCGTTGTCATCATTAATCAGCAGTATCCTCCTTGCCACCCTTCTCTTGGCAATTTTACGAAAGAAAATTCGGGAGCATTAGTCACCCCCCTTCATCCATTGCATCTTGGCCCGCTGTTGCAGCATGATTTGTTCCAGTTTTGCCGCTTTTGCATAAACTAGGCGGCAACAGTGTTCTAATAGTAGAAAGGCCTCATTCTGTCTATCTGAACTCACCAGTTGTTGTGCCTCATCTAGAAAGCCTTTAGCTAATTGCACGTGAAGAGTCAAATCCCCCTTCTTCCTCCTTTGCTCTCTGAAGACCGGCTTCAATGCTTTAAGTTTACGTGTTACCGCAAACATAGGCACCCCAACGATTGTATTCTGCCAGATATTCTGCACACTGGGGATAAATTCAGGTGAGAGTGTTAGGTAGTTGTCAAATCAAAACATACCTTCTGTTTGATTTTGCCTGTCCCCATGCAGTAGAAGCGGCGAGTGGTCAGAAGTCCGCGGTAGAAGGCAATGATAGTATGAGGAAGGGAACCTCGCAAGCCATCTATCATTAATAAGGATACGATCCAATCTCTTCCATAGACTCCGCGAGTTCGTGCTGCGGTTGTGCCAAGTATACCATTCCCCCTGCATAGGCAAGGGTATTAGCCCGACCTCCTGAATACCAACATTGAATTCTTCCATGGCCATCCTTATATCCCTAGAAGCTCCACACACCTCATTCATATCTCGGATCGCGTTGAAGTCCCCTCCCCACCAGCCAGGGCTCATCCGAGTGCTCTCGAGCTAATAATTCCAAGGTATTCCATAAACTTCTGCAATCAATCATCTCAGAGGCACCATAAACAAAAGTGATTATGAGGGATTCACTATCTGTCCTATGAGTGACACGACAGTGCATAAATTGGTTCCCCAAATCAAGAATATGAACGTCCACAACATTATCATCCCACGCTACCCAAATACGATTACCCACAGTTGCATAATCAACAAACCATTTCCAATGCGGAAGCAAAACAGACTGAATATGCATGACGTTGTTAATACGCACACGAGTTTCTAAAATGCCCATAAAATCTAACTTGTATTCCGAGATAAGGTCCTTTAATGCGAGCTGATGGTCTCTCTTATTCAGCCCCCGAACATTCCACACCCCGAGATTCAACATGGATCACTACTAGAGGGGCTGCATGTGATAGGACCCCTAGTATTCTCTTCTGCGTCGTCCAGTGAATTCAGAGCATCAAAAGGATTAAAAGTAGCCACTTCCTTACCCTTCTCTTTCTGTGATGAGTTGTAGCGTTTAGTCTGTTTTGTACCTTCATCTCCTTTCACTTTATCCTCCACCACAACCACGGTCTTATGTTTCTTTACTCTCTCCTCAGTAACTGGTGGGGGGGGGGGGGGGACGTTGGCTTTTGGTACATACACTTTCACCGGAGGCTTTGTCTGTTTCTGAGGATTGGTTAACGAACACTCCTTTACCGAGTGACCCAACATCATGCATCCTGTGCATTTAGGGGGAAGCCATTCATACTCGATATCAACCTTGCATGGGGTTTCCCCACCATCTTCATCTGGCGTCATTATAATAATATGTTTTTCCAATTTCTGAGTAACATCAATCATCACGCATACACGAGCGAAGTCCAGGCTCGTGCATGCCCTCGTTATCGCATCAGGGTATAGAGGCTTACCCACACCGCTAGCCACAGTACTCAATCCTTCTGTCGTCCAGAATTCCAACGGAAGGTGTCGCAATTTTATCCAGACCGGCACTTGTGTATGCTTCAACTTTCTCATAGCCATACCCGGTTCCCACTTTTGCAACACAATTGGTTGTCCCTGAAATAGCCATGGCCCCCCTTCTATGACCTCCTCCATATCGATTTCCGTTTTGAATCGGAAGAAAAAGAATCCATTAGCAGTTGCTGTGACTTCTCGTAGCGCCGGCCAAATCGAATGGGCAAACTCCTTTAAATGGTGATAGAACGGCCGCTTACCCATAAAATATCCCACTGCCGTAGATTTCCATCGTTTGGCTCCGTCACGCACAGTATCAAGTGAAGGACGAACTACAACCTCCCCATTTTGCTTCGTTGGGGCAATGAAAGATAGCATTTTTTGGGACGAATTGTTGAATGCATCAGCAATTTTATCATTAGCAATCCCATTAGAACCAGTGTGAAGCGGAATGTTCCCAATAAACAAGGGAACTGGCGTCAATTTTTTCCCTAGGTTGCTGTTTTTTTCCGCCCATAAAATTGGTGATGTCAGCCCTAGGATGGATGACATCAGCCCTAGCATTAATGATGACATCAGCCCTAGTGTCAGGGATGACATCAGCCCTAGCATCATCGATGACCTCAGCCCTAGCATCATGGATGACATCAGCCCTTGATGCATCATGGATGACATCAGCCCTAGAAGGGCTGATGTCAACCGCCCTCTCAGTTCCACCTCACCATCCTTGTCACCCACTTCTGCCGCCACATCAGCTCCAAGCGTGTCCACCTAAGCGTCCACGTCAGATTTCCGGCACACGTCACCGGTCGCCGGAGAAGGTTCCGTCCGCTCACCAAATCGCCGGAAAAACGCGCCTGGGGGTCTCGCAGCTGCGGACTCGTTCCCTGCAACTTTCCGACCACCAAGGTTGGCCGGACGACAAGAAAGATCTCCATTTCCACCAGTCGCCGTCGTTGGAGCTCGCACAGTCACGGTCGCGGGGAGTTGGAGCATCACCGGTGCCTTACCAGTATTTCTGCCCGTTGTTTGCGCTGGATCCGGTGAGATAAGGCATCGCAACGCCTTGCGCAGACCACCGGTGACAGGTCGTTCACGGCCGCCCTCCATCGTCGTCATTTGCCGCGGCTTGGTGTTGTCTCCAAATCGTTTTTGCCATCAGTTTTTGAGCTCGTTCAGCACATCCATGGCTGCCTCATCTTCGTGGTCAATGACGCGGCAGGCCAGATTCAAAAACTCGTCCAGATTGAACGACGAGGAAGACGGTCCGCCATTGACGTTTTTCGAGCTCGCGTCGCCTCCAACGGTCGGATCTGAAATCGCGGTTTCAGCTCTCAAACGCCCACCTTTCTCCGTCGTCAGTCCATCTACGCCCAAAGGAACCCTTGGGCTACCCTCAGCCGGCGGAAAAACGGCCGTTTCAGCCGGCGGCGGAAAACCCGACCAATCGTCTTCTACACGCACAGCTTGGTTTCCAAACCTTCGTCCATGGTTGTTCTTTCGACAGCCGGCCACTGTTCCGTCACCGTCACTATCCACCGGAGCTTCGCCGGCAGTCTCCCCGTCGCCGGCCGGAAGTGAGGAAGATGAAGGATTTGAAAGTGAAAAATTAGAGAGAGAATTTTTAGAGAGAGAATTTTTTGCCTCCATCACTAGAAACTTTTTGAGTCATCTAGACTTAGTGCGGTGATTCAAGGAGGAGATTGGCATTGGCCGCCCATTACAGACTTTGAATGCTTGGAAATCACACATACCTTACCTACTATACATGGAGGGGAGGACCGCATTATTTGGAGGTTCGAGCATGGGCAACCTACAACCCAGGCGCTGTATAGGTTCTTTGACCCACCAGGACCGAAAGTAGACTGGTCTTCACTACTTTCGGGATCTCTCAAGATTCCACGACATCTATTCATCTTATGGCTTGCTATCCAATGCAAGTTGGCCACGACGGACAAACCATGGCTTGCCCATCATGGCCCTTGTGCTTTATGCGACGAAGGAGCGACAGAAACACATGGACACCTATTCTTTCAGTGTAGATTTAGTCGACAGTGTCTCACAGCAATTTGGAGAGAGATACGGTTTTCTTGGCCCAATGGTGACTGGCCTATGGACATTCGATGGGCTTCACGGAAATGGAGGGGTAAACACATTATCAATATGTCCTATCGTGCATTATTAGCAGCATGTGTTTACACATTTGGAAGGAGAGAAATCTTAGACGATTCGAGCAGACCGAGAGAACACCCAATACCATGGCACTACTGATAATCGAGGACATCAGACAACGGATTCTCAGCATTTCATTACCTAGATTAGTCAGTACTCGAGCTTTATATAGACTATGGCGTATCCCTTAGCCTGTCGAGGGAGAAACCAATTGATCATCGTATTGTTGTACTATACCATTATTTTTACTTAATGAAACTTACATTTACCAAAAAAAAAAAAAAAAAGCAAGTATGTTTCCCTTTCATACTAACTTGTAGTTATTATTACTCATTGGTTACCACATAAATGCATGGGCATAGACCTACGTTTGGATCAAGTTTCGTGGAATTCTGAGAACGTTCAAAATTTAGCTGTTTTGCACAGTTTTATCAACACAAGTTTGTTTCCTTTCTATACTAACTTGCAGTTATTTTTAGGATTAGCAAATTTACCACACAAATACATGGGTCTATACCTACGTTTTGGGTCAAGTTTCATAGAATTCTTAGAACGTTCAAAATTTAGCTGTTTTGCACTGTTTTAATAAACCAAGTGTATTTCCGTTTCATACTAACTTGTAGTTATTATTACACTTAGCAAATTCACCACACAAATGCATGGGTCTAGACCAACGTTTGGATCAAGTTTCGTAGAACTCTGAGAACGCTCAATACTTAGTTGTTTTGCACGATTTTAATAAAGCAAGTTTGTATCCCTTTCATACTAACTTGTAGTAATTATTTTTTTTTGCATAACTGCTAATAGGAATTCCACAGTATCATATGCCTTCCTAATATCAACTTTCAGAGCACATCGAGGTGGGAGCCTCACCTAATTATAGCCCGTGAGCAATTCCTGTGCCAGCAAAATATTATCCCCAATGCTACGCCCTGGGATAAACGCTCCTTGACAAGGACTAATAATATTGTCCAGAACTCCACTCAACCTTTTGACAAGCAATTTCGCAATGATTTTATATAACACATTACAACACGAAATCGGTCTAAAGTCTCCAACAGTCATAGGAGTGTGTACCTTTGGAATCAGAGTCAACAGCGTGGCGTTGACTTGTTTGAGTAGTTTACCGGAACTAAAGAATTCCAATATCGCCTTTGTAACTTCCTGACCCACCACTGGCCAAGCTGCTTTAAAGAAACCTGATGAATATCCATCAGGTCTCGGAGCCTTGTCCTCTGCAATGTCAAGTACTGCATTCTTCACATCATCTGGTGTAAACGCTGATATAAGATAGTTAGTCTCCTCATTTGAAAGTACATGTCTAGCCCATGGTCTAAGAAAACCAATATCCATCGTAGTCTGTCGTCTGTTACCTCCCAAGAGGTCTTTGTAGTAACTCACGAATTCATTGATAATCTCTCCTGTTTCTGTATGGATAGTCCCATTATCATCATTGATCTGCAAAATCCTCCTCGCCACTCTTCTCTGGGCTATTTTACGAAAGAAAATCCGGGAGCACTGGTCCCCTCCTTTCATCCACTGCATCTTGGCTCGTTGTTGCAGCATGATTTGCTCCTGTTTTACTGCTTTAGCATATACTATTCGGCAATAGTGTTCTAACTGTAAAAGTACTTCGTTCTGTCTATCATATCTCACCAGATCTTGTGCCTCATCGAGAAATCCTTTGGCTAGTTGAACATTGAGTGTTAAGTCCCCCTTCTTTCTCCTTTCTTCTCTAAAGACCAGTTTCAAAGCTTTAAGTTTACGTGTTACCGCAAACATGGGAGTCCCAATGATTCTATGCTGCCAAATATTCTGTACATTGGGAATGAATTCAGGTGAGCGTGTAAGGTAGTTATCAAATCGAAACATCCCTCCTCTTATTTGATTTTGTGTATCTCCATGTAGTACTAGCGGTGAGTGGTCAGAAGTTCGCGGCAAGAGGCTATGATAACTAGAGGAAGGAAATCGTGCGAGCCATCTGTCATTAATAAGGATACGATCCAATCTCTTCCAAAGACTCCGCGAGTTCGTGCTGCAATTATGCCAGGTATACCATTCACCCTGCATAGGCATTGGTATTAACCCGGCCTCCAGAATACCGGCATTGAATTCTTCCATGGCCATCCTAATATCACCAGAAATTCCACATACCTCATTCATTTCTCGGACTGCATTAAAGTCCCCCCTACCAGCCAAGGCTCGTCCGAGTGTTCACGTGCCAATGTTTCCAGAGTAGTCCATAAGTTCCTATGATCAATCATCTCAGAGGCATCATAAACGACAGTAATAATGAGCAATTCACTGTCAGCCCTAGTAGTAACACGACAATGCATAAATTGATTCCCTGAATCGAGTATATGAACATCAACAACATTTGCATCCCATGCTACCCAAATACGGTTACCCACAGATGCATAATCAACAAACCATTTCCAATGAGGAAGCAAAAACGACTGAATATTCAAAGCATTATTGATACGAACACGAGTTTCTAATATGCCAATAAAATGTAACCTGTATTTCGAGACTAGATCCTTTACTGCGAGCTGATGGTCTCTTTTATTCAGCCCCCGGACGTTCCATACTGCTATGTTCAACATGGGTCACTACTAGAGGGGTTGCATGTGTTAGGACCCCTAGTAGTTTCGTCTGCGTCATCAAGTAAATTCAATGCCTAAAATGGATTATAGATAACTACTTCCTTACCTTTCTCTTTATGTGATGACGTTTCTCGTTCTTCCTGTTCAACACCATGATTTTTCTTTGGTACTTTATCCACCTCAACTACAAACTCATGTTTCTTTTGTTGCTCCTTGGGTTTAGGTGGAGGAGGGACGGTGGTTTTAGGTACATACACTTTAACCGGCGGCTTTGTATGTTTCTGAGTTTTTTTCATCGAGCAATCCTTCACCGAGTGACCCAGTGTTAGGCATCCTGTACATTTAGGGGGGAGCCATTCATACTCAATATCAATCTTGCATGGGGTTTCCCCACCCTCCTCATATGGCGTCATTATAATAATATGATTTGTTAATGTCTGATTAACATCGATCATCACGCATACACGAGCGAAATCCAGTCTCAATGTATAAAGGCTTACCCACACCACTCGCTACAATACTCAATCCGTCCGTCGTCCAGAATTCCATAGGAAGGTGTCTTAGTTTTATCCATACTGGCACTTGTGTATGCTTCAATTTTCTCATAACCATACCAGGTTCCCATTTTTGCAAAACTATCGGCTGTCCCTGGAATAGCCACAGTCCTCCTTCAATAATTTCCTCCATATCAATTTCAGATTTAAATTGAAAGAAGAAGAAGCCATTATCAGTTGCAGTGACTTCTCGTAACGCCGGCCAAATGGAATGGGCAAATTCCTTCAAGTGATAATAATAAGGTCTTTTTCCCAAAAGGTATCCTACTGCCGTAGTTTGCCATCTTTTTGACCCATCTCGTACAGTTTCTAAAGATGGTCGAACAATTCCCCGTTTTGTCTCGTTGGGGCTATGTAATTTAACGTTTTTCGAGACGAATTGTTTAAATGCATCGGCAATTTTATCATCAACAATTCCTTTTGAATTAGTATTCAATGGAATATTCCCAATAAATAACGGAACAGGTACAATTTTTCTCCCAATATTGCTGTTTTTTTCCATTGTAGAGATGATGTCATGCCCCATGTCAGCAGAAGTCATCAGCAGGATATTCAGGGCTCTACTGCGTCAGCAAAAGTCAACTTCGCCGGAATCGCGTTTTCACCCTTAGTCATTGGCCGGAGATCTGCTGTTCTGGTCGGAACAGTACCAGAACCCAAGATAACATGTCTGTTCCTCATTTCCATGTCTGTCCGGTCAACAATCTCGCCGGAAAACCGAAATCCCGACGAAGAAACTCCATCCATGATCGCAGTAGTTGTTTCTTGAGTTTGGATCCTTGTCGCCGGAGGACGGATGTTCCTAATGGCTTTGCGTATCCCTCGAACCAGAGGAGGTTCTGTTATCGGCTCCGGTGCCGGAAATCTGTTCGTATCATTCTCCTTTCCAAATCGCGTCTTCCATTTTGTTTGCAAATCTTCTAGTGCTTTTAGCGATTCAATATCACCAGTATCTATAACAGTGCGTGCTAACCGAATGAACTCACCCATATTAAACGTACCTGGTTGTCGTCCGCCATTGTTGTTCATCAAGGGTGCGCCGCCAAACCCTAGTTTTGGGCGGCGCATCAGTTCGCCATCGTTAACAGCCAAGTTTGAATCTTTCTCGATTGGCATGGTTTCTCCATCCTCAGATCTCTCAATACCATCATCAGCCATGCCTAATCTGTTCGGAATCGATTCGTCTTCCATGGGCGTTTTTTCTTCTTCCCCGTCTGCGCGAAGCCCTAGTTTTGAAGTTGACGAACAAGTGGCTAGATCTGCTGTTTTTTGGGTAAATGTAAATTTTATTAATAAAGAGTAATGGTACAGTACAACATGGGATTATCAACTGGTTTCTCCCTCTACCCAAGGGATACGCCATAATCTATACAATGCTCGTGTACTGACTGACGATGCTAAATCAACGCTAAGAATCCTCTGTCTGACGTCATTGATGATTAGTATGCTCAATGTGGCCGGTGTCCGCTCAGTATGATCAAATCTCCTCAAGTTCCTCTCCTTCCATATGTGGTAGACACACGCTGCCAGTAGTGTACGGTAAGTTCTATTAATAATGTGCTTACCTCTCCATTTCCGTGTCGCCCATTCAATATTAGTTGCCCAATCTCTATTGGGCCAGTGAAAGCAAATCCTTCTGCGAATCTCATAAAGGCACTGACGACTAAATCTGCATCGGAAGAATAAATGTGGATGAGATTCCGTAGCTCCCTCATCGCACAGTATGCACACCCCTTGGTGAGATAGCCATGATTTGTCTGTGGTAGGAAGTTTGCCAAGGATTGCTAGCCATAAGATGAACGAATGGCGAGGAATCTTCAAGGAGCCCAAAAGAAGTGAAGAAGATCTGCTGTTTTCCCAATCAATCAGGTTATTCTCCTTATCATCTCCAGTACGATTCCAGTATGTATACTCGCCGGTCATCTTCTCGAATCCATTCTCGTTCATTGGCGACTTTTTTTTTTGGGTAAACGTAATTTTCATTAATAAAAAGAATCGTACAACAATCATGTGGATTCTCCCCCGACAGGTCAAGGGATGCGCCACAGTCTATATAGCGCATATGTACTAATTGACCATGAAAGATTATTACTAAGTATCCTCTGTCTAATGTCATCTAAGATACAAATAGCCAATACATTTGCCGGCCGATGGGTCTGCTCAAATCGTCTCAGATTTCTCTCTCGCCAAATATGGTATATGCATGCACCAAGTAATGCTCGATATGCTACATTAACTATGTGTTTTCCCCTCCACTTCCTCGATGCCCATTCCACATCTCTTGCCCATTCATGATTGGGCCAAGCAAATCGGATCTGTTGACGAACAGCTGCAAGGCAACTTCTACTGAATCCACATCGGAAGAACAAGTGAGTGTGTGTCTCCGCATTATCATCGTCACAAAGGATGCCACCCAAATGATTTAACCATGTTTTGTCTGTCGTCGGTAGCTTTTCCTGAATGGCTAACCATAGAATGAAAGTATGTCTGGGGATCTTCAAGGAACCCGAAAGTAGTGAAGTCCAACCTACTTTCGGTCCAGGTGGACGGAATAGACGATACAGGGCTTGTCTGGTGGGTCGTCCCTCTGGAAACCGCCATTTGATCCTATCCTCCCCTCCATGGATCTGAGGCAGATTATAAATGATTTCCATACATTCCATATCAGAAATAAAAGGCCGCTGCCATTGCCCCTCATCAATGACTACTTGGAGCTTGGTGGAAATCCCAAGTCCAATAAGGCTCGGTGCCCGTGGGAATCTAGAGATAAGTGGGCCCAAGTGGTGCCATGGGTTCTTCCACGGATAAAAAGTCCTCCCATCTCCAATAGTAAACTCCGTCATAGGTTGGATGGAGGTGCGAAGCCGGAGCAGCTTGCGCCATCCCCGTGATTCTCCCTTCTCGTCAACCGTCCAAATGGAGGTGTCTCGTAGTCGCCCATGCTGCAACCAATCAACCCATATAGATGTTCGGTCACATCTGATAACATCACATAACTTCTTTGCCATTAACGCACGATTAAGGATTCCGATATCCTTAATTCCCTGCCCTCCTTCCATAATCGGTTTGCACACATCCTTCCACGCCACCTTGGCATAGCCTGATGTAGAATTGCCTTTCCACATAAATGTTCTAAGGCGTTTCGCAATTTGTTTGATAACAGCCTTTGGTAATATAAATGCAGATGCCCAGTACAAGCTCAGTGCTGATAAAACAGATTTAATGATTTGTATGCGTCCAGCATAAGATAATGAAAGTCCCTCCCATCCATTAATGCGTGAATCAATTTTCAATAAAAGTGGTTGACAGTCTGATATGGATAATCTAGAAGAGAGTAAAGGGAGACCCAAGTACCTCATTGGTAATTAGCCCTCCTGGAAGCCCATAGCTTCTAATATCTGATTCTTCCTTGCGCTGAGCGGGAGATAATGACATGGCTCTTTTGAACATTCAACCGAAGCCCGGACCATTCTGCAAACCTGTCCAATCCCATCTTGAGGACATTGATTGATTCCAAGTCAGCTCTACTGAAGAGCAGGAGGTCATCTGCGAATCCCAATTGGAATACTTTGGTCGGCTCACATTTCCAATGATATTTGAATTGCCTATCCTGCTCAATGAGTTGTAAAAATCCCAAATGTAGGACTTCCATTACAAGAACAAAGAGATAGGGAGAAAGAGGGTCTCCCTGTCTTAAACCTCGAGCTCGTGTAAAGAACCCATGAGGGTTTCCATTGAGCCCAATCGAGATTGAAGTCATTGTTACACATTCCTCAATCCATCTTGTAAACATAATTGGGAAACCAAATAGCTGCAAGACCGCTAGTAGGAAATCCCACTCCACCGTGTCATAGGCCTTCCTTATATCAACTTTGAGTGCACAACGAGGGGGGAGTCTCGCCTGGTTATAGCCCGTGAACAATTCCTGTGCCAACATTATATTGTCCCCAATGCTACGTCCTGGAATGAATGCTCCCTGACATGGGCTAATTATCTTGTCTAGAACCATACTCAAACGTTGGACAAGTAGCTTTGCAATAATTTTGTATAATACATTACAGCACGATATAGGTCTAAAGTCACCAACTGTCATAGGAGTATGTACCTTTGGGATTAGAGCCAAAAGTGTAGAGTTGACTTGCTTAAGCAGTTTCCCGGTACTAAAGAAGTCCAGTACAGCCGTTGTAATTTCCTGTCCCACAACTGACCATGCTGCTTTAAAGAATCCTGAGGAGAACCCATCAGGTCCCGGGGCCTTGTCCGCTGCAATGTCAAATACTGCCTGCTTCACATCTTCCGGGCTGAACGCCAATATTAATTGGTCTGCCTCCTCAGTAGTAAGTATATGTCGTGCCCACGGTCTAAGAAAGCGAATATCCATCGGTAGTTGTCGTCTGCTACCACCTAAGAGGTTTTGGTAGTAACGGACAAATTTATTGGTAATCTCTCCTGGATCCGTGTGGGTGGCCCCATTATCATCATTGATCTGCACTATCCTCCTCGCCACTCTTCTCTGCCCAAATTTACGAAAGAAAATCCGGGAGCATTGGTCGCCTCCCTTCATCCATTGCATCTTGGCTCGTTGTTGCAACATGATTTGTTCGAGCTTCACCGCTTTTGCATATACAAGGCGACAGCAGTGTTCCAGTTGTAAAAAGGCCTCATTCTGTCTATCTAGGCTCACCAAGTGTTGTGCCTCGTCAAGAAATCCTTTGGCTAGGTGAACATTAAGTGTCAAATCTCCCTTTTTCCTCCTTTGTTGTCTAAAGACTAGTTTCAAGGCTTTAAGTTTACGTGTTACCGCAAATATAGGAACCCCAATGACTGTATGATTCCAAATATTCTGCACGTTGGGGATAAATTCAGGTGAGAGAGTTAGGTAGTTGTCAAAACGAAACATACCTCTGGTTTGATGCTGCCTGTCCCCATGAATTACTAGTGGCGAATGGTCAGAAGTCCGCGGCATAAGGCTGTGATAGCACGATGAAGGAAATCTCGCAAGCCACCTATCGTTAATGACCATCCGATCCAATCTCTTCCACAGACTCCATGGGCTTGTACTGTAATTATGCCAAGTATACCATTCTCCCTGCATAGGCAATGGCAATAACCCGGCCACCTGAATACTAGCATTGAGTTCTTCTATGGCCATCCTAATATCACCCGAAGCTCCACACACCTCATTCATATCTCGGACTGCATTGAAATTGCCTCCCACCAGCCACGGATCATCTGTGCACTGTCGAGCCAGTATATCCAATGTACTCCATAAGCTCCGACGGTCTGCAATCTCAGAGGCTCCATAAACAACAGTGATAATGATAGGTTCACTATCAGCCCTGTTAGTGACACGACAGTGCATAAATTGATTCCCCACTTCAAGGATATGAATATCAACTTCATTCTTGTCCCACGCAACCCATATACGATTACCCACAGATGCATAATCCACAAACCATTTCCAATGAGGAAGCAAAAAGGATTGAATATGCATGGCATTGTTAATACGAACGCGAGTTTCTAATATGCCCATAAAATGTAACCTATATTCAGAGACAAGGTCCTTTAATGCGAGCTGATGGTCTCTCTTATTCAGCCCCCGGACGTTCCATATCGCGATATTCAACATGGATTACCCTCTCATTGTGTGAGGAGACTTCATGTTCAGTCTGATTTGCACATTCCTCTCGTCTCGTAACTTCTTCCACCTCAACGACAGTCTCTTGATTCAATTGTCTTTTTTCGGGTTTTGTTGGAGGGGGAGTGTTGACTTTTGGCACATACACCTTTACCGGGGGTTTTTTCTATTTCTGAGGTTTAGTCAGCGTACACTCCTTCCCCGAATGTCCCAGTGTCACACAGTCTGTGCATTTTGGGGGAAGCCATTCATACTCAACATCTACCTTGCCTGGGGTTTCCCCTCCATCTTCATCCGGATTCATTATAATAATACGTTTCCTCAATGTCTGTGTAACATCAATCATCACGCATACACGAGCGAAGTCCAGTCTCGTGCATGCTCGTGTTATCGCATCTAGGTAGAGAGGCTTTCCCACCCCACTCGCAACAGTACTCAATCCTTTCGTCGTCCAGAATTCCATTGGAAGGTGTCGCCGGTCATCTTCACCATCGACTGCTTCTTCGTCGGTCGGAGTCCCATCATCGTCGTCGGCGGTTGGAGGATTTGAAACGGCTTTTGTGTGTGTTTTTGGATGTGTGTAAGTGTGTGTTAGGCTAGAGAGAGAGTTTTTAGAGAGAGAATTTTTTCTATCCATTAATCCTAATAATAATTACAAGTTTGTATGAAAGGAAAACAATCTTGTGTTAAAATAACCTTGCAAAACAGCTAGATTTTGAACTTTCTCAGAATTCCATGAACCTTAACCCAAACGTAGGTCTAGACCCATGCATTTGTGTGGTAAATTTGCTAAGCGTAGTAATAATTACAAGTTAGTATGAAAGGGAAGCAAACTTGTGTTAATAAAACCGTGCACAACAGCTAAATTTTGAATGTTCTCACATTTCCACGGAACTTTAATCAAACGTTGGTCTAGTCCCAAGCATTTGTGTGTTAAATTTCCTAAGCGTAATAATAACTACAAGTTAGTATGAAAGTGAAACGAACTTGCTTTAATAGAACCGTTCAAAAGAGCTAAATTTTGAATGTTGTCAAAATTCCACGAAACTTGACACAGACAAAGGTTTAGACCCAAGCATTTGTTTGGTAAATTTTCCAAGCATAATAATAACTACAAGTTAGTATTAAAGGGAATATTTTTTTTTGGAGTAAATGTAATTTTCATTAATTAAAAAGAATAGTACAACAATCATGTGGATTCTCCCCCGATAGGCCAAGGGATGCGCCACAGTCTATATAGCGCATATGTACTAATTGACCATGAAAGATTAATACTAAGTATCCTCTGTCTAATGTCATCTAATATACACAAAGCTAATACATGTGCCGGCCGATGGGTCTGCTCAAATCGTCTTAAATTTCTCTCTCGCCAAATATGGTATATGCATGCACCAAGTAATGCTCGATATGCTACATTAACAATATGTTTTCCCCTCCACTTCCTCGATGCCCATTCCACGTCTCTTGCCCATTCGCGATTGGGCCAAGCAAATCGGATCTGTTGACGAACAGCTGCAAGGCATCTTCTACTGAATCGACATCGGAAGAACAAGTGAGTGTGTGTCTCCGCAGTATCATCGTCACAAAGGATGCATCCACCCAAATGATTTAACCATGGTTTGTCTGTCGTCGGTAGCTTTTCCTGAATGGCTAACCATAGGATGAAGGTATGTCGAGGGATCTTCAAGGAACCCGAAAGTAGTGAAGTCCAACCTACTTTCGGTCCAGGTGGACAGAATAGCCGATACAGGGCTTGTGTGGTGGGTCGTCCCTCTGGAAACCGCCATTTGATCCTATCCTCCCCTCCATGGATCTGAGGTAGAGTATAAATGATCTCCATACATTCCATATCAGAAATAAAAGGCCACTGTCATTACCCCTCATCAATGGCTGCTTGGAGCTTTGTGGAAATCCCAAGTCCAACATTACCTAGTTCAGGAAATCCCAAGTCCAATAAGGCTTGGTGCTCGTGGTAATCTAGAGATAAGTGGGCCCAATTGGTGCCATGGATCCTTCCACAAATAAAAAGTCCTCCCATCTCCAATAATAAACTCCATCATAGGTTGGATGGAGGTGCGGAGCCGGAGCAGCTTGCGCCATCCCCATGATCCTCCCTTCTCGTCAACTGTCCAAATAGAGGTATCTCGTAGTCGCCCATGCTGCAACCAGTCAACCCATATGGATGTTCGGTCACATCTGATAACATCACATAACTTCTTTGCCATTAATGCACGATTAAGGATTCCGATATCCTTAATTCCCTGGCCTCCTTCCATAATCGGTTTGCACACATCTTTCCACGCCACCTTGGCATAGCCTGATGTAGAATTGCCTTTCCACAGAAATGTTCTAAGGCATTTCTCAATTTGTTTAATAACAGCCTTTGGTAATATAAATGCAGATGCCCAGTACAAGCTCAGTGCTGATAATACAGACTTAATGATCTGTATGTGTCCAGCATAAGATAATGAAAGTCCCTCCCATCCATTAATGCGTGCATCAATTTTCAATAAAAGTGGTTGACAGTCTGCTATGGATAATCTAGAAGAGAGTAAAGGGATAAATATTGAACGTTCATAAAATTCCACGAAACTTAACCGAAACATAGGTCTACACCCATGCATTTGTGTTATAAATTTTCTGAGACTAATAATAACTACAAGTTATTCTTAAAGGAAAACAAACTTTCTTTAATAAAACCGTGCTAAACAACTAAATTTTGAACGTTCTCAGAATTCCACGAAACTTGACCCAAACATAGCTCTAAACCCATGCATTTGTATGGTGAATTTGCTAAGAGTAATAATAACCACATGTTAGTATGAAAGTGAAAAAAACTTTGTTTAATAAAACCGTGCAAAACAGTTAAATTTTGAACGTTTCTCAGAATTCCACAAAACTTGACCCAAAAGTAGGTTTAGACACATGCATTTGTTTGGTAAATTTCCTAAGAGTAATAATAACTACAAGTTAGTATGAAAGGTAAACAAACTTGGTTAAGAAAATCATGACACCAAATGAGGATGGAGGGGAAACACCGTGTAAAATTGATGTCGAATACGAATGGCTCCCCCCAAAATGTACGAGTTGCATGACGATCGGTTATATGACAAAAGATTGTGAACTGAACAAACCCCTCAAACCCACTAAAACTCCGGTAGCTGTGTATATACCAAAAGTTATTTCCCAACCACCACCAGCCACTGAAAAGAATAGGAAGGCTTCGAATATTGATAGTACAGGAGTTGGAGCTTCGAGAAAAGCCGAGGATGACAAGCATAAGGAACACAATGCCGACAAACACAACGATAGGGGTAAGGCAGTGGTTTTATATAACGCCTTTGATGCTTTACACTACCTTGATGACACAGATGAGCCACCTCGGGGTCCTAACACATGCAACCCCACTGGACGTGATCCATGTTGAATTTAGCCGTGTGGAATGTCCGTGGGCTGAACAAACGAGACCATCAGCTCGCATTAAAGGACCTTATCTCTGAGTACAGGTTACACTTCTTGGGCATTCTTGAAACTAGAGTTCGTATTACTAATGTCATGCATATTCAGTCGTTTCTGTTACCTCAATGGAAATGGTTTGGAGATTATGCCTCTGTTGGAAATCGTATCTAGATTGCTTGGGATGATAATTTATTGGATGTTCGTATTCTTGATCTGGGCGAACAATTTATTCACTGTCGTATTACTATTAAAGCACTTCATGAATCTTGTATTATTACTATTGCCTATGGTGCCTCCGAGGTGATTGATAGACGGACCCTATGGCATACATTAGGGACATTGGCACCGCAGTGCTCAAATGACCCATGGCTGGTGGGAGGGGACTTCAATGCTGTCCGTGATCTAAATGAGGTTTGCGGAATATTAGGTGATATAAGGATAGCAACGGAAGAATTTAATGCTGGGATCCAGGAGGCCGGGTTGTTACCACTGCCCATGCAAGGAGAATGGTACACATGGCACAACTGCAGTACAACAACACGGAGTTTATGGAAGAGACTGGATCGAATTCTCATCAATGACCGATGGCTTGCGAGGTTTCCTACCTCATCATATCATAGTCTTTTACCCCGGACATCTGACCACTCGCCGCTTGTCCTTCATGGGGATTCACCGCAACATAAGGAGGTATGTTTCGGTTCGATAATTACCTTGCCAACTCGCCGGATTTTATCCCTAGTGTTCAGAATATTTGGCAGCATGAGGTGATTGGTGTGCCTATATATGCGGTGACACATAAACTCAAAGCCCTAAAATAGGTCTTCAGACAGCAGAGGAGAAACAAGGGGGACTTGACTCGTAATGTTCAATTGGCAAAGGGTTTTCTCGATGAGGCGCAAACATTGGTGAGCTCGGACAGACAGAATGAGCTCTTCCTTTACTTGGAGCACTGTTGCCAGATGGTGTATGCAAAAGCGGCCAAGACTGAGCAAATTATGCTACAACAGAGAGCCAAGATGCAGTGGATGAAGGATGGTGATCAATGCTCTAGAGTTTTCTTTCGCAAGATTGCTCAGAGGAGGGCGACGAGGAGAATCTTGCAGATTAATGATGAGCATGGTACCACCCACACGGATCCAGGGGAAGTTGTGCATGAGTCTGTATCTTATTATCAGAACCTCCTTGGAGGTAACAGACGTCGAACATTAGTGGACATTAACTACCTCAGACCATGGGCGAGGCATATACTTTCCGATGAGGAGGCTAACCACCTACTGTCACCATTTTCACCGGAGGAAGTGAAGTTAGCCATGTTCGACATTGTAGAGGATAAGGCCCCGGGCCCTGATGGCTACTCGTCAGGATTCTATAAGGCTGCTTGGCCAGTAGTGGGAGCAGAGGTGACAAGGGCGGTACTGGATTTCTTCTCTACGGGTAGATTACTTAAGCAAGTCAACTCTACACTTTTGGCTCTGATTCCAAAGGTTCATACTCCTATGTCTGTAAGTGATTTTAGGCCCATCTCATGCTGTAATGTTTTATATAAAATCATAGCTAAATTACTTGTCCAACGGTTGAGCGTAATTTTGGACAAGTTAATTAGCCCTTGTTAGGCAGCATTTATCCCGGGACGAAGCATTGGTGACAACATTATGCTAGCCCAAGAACTGTTTATGGGATATAATCAGGCGCGACTCCCCCCAAGATGTGCATTGAAGGTGGATATCAGGAAGGCCTATGACACGGTTGAGTGGGACTTCCTGGTGGCAACTTTACAGCTATTTGGGTTTCCACCAACCTTCACAAGATGGATTGAGGAGTGTATCTCGATGACCTCATTTTCGGTTGGTCTTAATGGAACTCCACATGGGTTCTTTGCTGGAGCTAGAGGTCTACGTCAGGGAGATCCTTTGTCCCCCTTCTTGTTTGTGCTTGTTATGGAAGTTCTGCATATTGGTTATATGCAATTAATTGAACAGGATATGCAATTCAAATATCACTGGAAGTGTGAGCCAGCAAGGGTATTCCAGCTGGGATTCGCGGACCTGCTATTCTGTAGAGCTGATTTGGACTCTGTTAGAGTCCTTAAGGTGGACTGGACCGATTTGCTGAATGGTCGGGCCTCCGGTTGAATATTCAAAAGAGTCACATTATTATATCCCGGTCTGCACAAGAAAGGAAAGATCAGTTGCTTTCAATCTTGGGATTTCAGGAGGGACATCTCCCGATGAGGTACTTGGGGCTTCCTTTAATCTCATCTAGATTGACTATATCTGACTGTCAGCCACTTCTGTCCAAAATTGAGGCACGTATTGCGGGATGGGAGGGTATGTCGTTATCATATGTTGGGCGGGTACAAATCATTAAATCTGTACTTTCAGCATTGAGCATTTATTGGGCTTCTGCATTCATATTACAAGTGAGGAAGACCCAAGAACCGAAGCCGATCATTAAGGAAGTAGAGAAACGCCTTAGAAGGTTCCTATGGAAAGGCACCTCAATGACGGGTTATGCCAAAGTTGCATGGAAGGATGTATGCAAACCAGTTAGGGAAGGAGGCCAAGGAATAAAAGATATTGATGCACTCAACCGAGCACTAATGACTATGAAGTTGTGTGATCATTAGATGTGACCGAACGTCTATCTGGGTTGAGTGGCTATAGTGCGGACGACTACAAAATAATTCCATTTCGACTGTTGACGAGAAGGGTGGATCGTGGGGTTGGAGAAAGCTACTTCGTCTACGCAGCCTTATCCAACCAATGGTGGAGTGTCGTATTGGAGATGGGAGGACCTTCTATCTTTGGAAGGATCCCTGGCATCACCTTGGCCCCCTGATTTATCGATTTCCACGAGGACCGAGTTTACTTGGGCTTGATGAATTTACCAAACTCAATACGGTTATTGATGAGGGCCAATGGCACTGGCCCCTCATCACGGATTTGGAATGCCTTCAAATTATTTATACATTACCCCAGATTCATGATGGAGATGATAGAATCATTTGGCGTTTCCCGGATGGCCGACCCACAGCCCAAGCCCTATACAGACTTATCTGCCCGCTTGGACCGAAAGTAGGTTGGACTTCACTACTTTCGGGTTCGCTAAAGATCCCACAACATTGTTTTATCCTATGGATGGCTATTCAGGAAAAACTACCAACAACAGACAAACCTTGGCTCACACACATTGGAGGGTGTATTCTATGTGATGAAGAAGCATCCGAGACACATAATCTCCGATGCCGATTCAGTAGAAGATGCCTTTTTTTTTCGGTAATGGTAAATTTCATTATTAAAAAAATGGTACAGTACAACAATTAATTGGGTAGTCCCTCGACAGGCCAAGGGATACGCCATAGTCTATAAAGGGCCCATGTACTAATCGAACTGGAAAGATTAAGGCTCAGAATCCTCTGCCTAACATCATCAATAATATGAGAAGCCAATACATTAGGCGGGTGTTCACTTTGTTGGAACCGTCTGGAGTTTCTTTCTCGCCACAAATGGTAAACCAATGACCCAAGTAATGCTCGGTATGCTGCATTGATGATATGCTTCCCTCTCCATTTTTTTACTGCCCATTCCACATCCATTGCCCATGTGCGATTGGGCCAATCGAATCGAATAATTTCCCGTATGGCTATAAGGCATCTTCTGCTATATCGGCATCGGAAGAATAAATGATTATGTGTCTCGGTTGTTTCTTCATCACAAAGAATACACCCTCCAATGTGTGTGAGCCAGGGTTTGTCTGTCATTGGCAGTTTTTCCTGAAAAGCCATCCATAAGATAAAACAATGTCGTGGGATCTTTAGAGAACCCGAAAGTAGTGACGTCCAGCCTATTTTTGGTCCGGGCGGGCAGATAAGTCTGTATAGGGCTTGGGCTGTGGGTCGGCCATCCGGGAAACGCCAAATGATTCTATCTTCTCCACCATGGATCTCGGGTAGTGAATAAATAATCTGAAGGCATTCCAAATCCGTTATGAGGGGCCAGTGCCATTGGCCCTCATCAATAACCGTATTGAGTTTGGTAGATTCATCAAGCCCAAGTAAACTCGGTCCTCGTGGAAATCGAGAAATCAGGGGGCCCAGGTGATGCCATGGATCCTTCCACAGAAAGAAGTTCCTCCCATCTCCAATATAACACTCCACCATTGGTTTGATAAGGCTGCGTAGACGAAGCAGCTTTTTCCAACCCCACGATCCACCCTTCTCGTCAACAGTCCAAATGGTATTATTGTGTAGGCGTCCGAGCTGTAACCACTCAACCCAGATAGACGTTCGGTCACATCTAATGACATCACACAACTTTTTAGTCATTAGTGCTCGGTTCAGCGCATCAATATCTTTAATTCCAAGGCCTCCTTGCCCAATCGGTTTGCAAACATCCTTCCACGCAACTTTGGCAAAACCCGTCAATGAGGTGCCTTTCCAAAGGAATCTTCGAAGGCGTTTCTCAACTTCCTTAATGATCGCCTTCGGTAGTATGAATGCAGAAGCCCAATAAATGCTCAATGCTGAAAGTACAGATTTAATGATTTGTACCCTTACAGCCATACGGGAAATCATTCGATTCGCTTGGCCCAATCGCACATGGGCAATGGATGTGGAATGGGCAGTGAGGAAATGGAGAGGGAAGCATATCATTAATGTAGCATACCGAGCATTACTTGGGTCATTCGTTTACCATTTGTGGCGAGAAAGAAATTCCAGACGGTTCCAGCAGATTGAGCACCCGCCTAATGTATTGGCTTCTCTTATTATTAACGATGTTAGGCAGAGGATATTGAGTCTAAATCTTTCTAGTTCGATTAGTACATGTGCTCTATATAGACTATGGCGTATCCCTTGGCCTGTCGAGGGAATACCCAATTAATTGTTGTACTGTACCATATTTTTCATTTATGAAATTTACCATTACCGAAAAAGAAAAAAAAATCGTGCAAAATTGCTAAATTTTGAACGTTCTCAGAATTCCATGAAACATGACCCAAACGTAGGTCTAGACCCATGCATTTGTGTGGTAAATGTGGTAAGCGTATTAATAACTACAAGTTAGTATAAAAGAGAAACAAACTTGGTTTAATAAAACCGTGCAAAGCAGCTAAATTTTGAACGTTCTCTGAATTTGACGAAACTTGACCCAAATGTAGGTCTAGATCCATGCATATGTGTGGTAAAATATGCTAATTGTAAAAATAACTACAAGTTTGTATGAAAGGAAAACAAACTTGTGTTAATAAAATCGTGGAAAACAGCTAAAGTTTGAATGTTCTCATAATTCCACGAAATCTGACCCAAACGTAGGTCTATACCCATGCATTTGTGTGGTAAATTTGCTAAGGGTAATAATAACTACAAGTAAGTATAAAAGGAAAACAAACTTGTGTTAAAAAAACTGTGCACAACAACTAAATTATGAACGTTTCTAGAATTCCACAGAACTTGAACCAAACGTCGGTCTAGACCCAAGCATTTGTGTGGTAAATTTGCTAAGCGTAATAATAACTACAAGTTAGTATGAAAGGGAAACAAATTTTTTTTAATAAAGCCGTCCAAAACAGCTAAATTTTGAACGTTCTCAGAATTCCATAAAACTTAACCGAAACGTAGGTCTAGAGCCATGAATATGTGTGGTAAATTTGCTAAGCGTAATAATAACAAGAAGTTAGTTTGAAAGAGAAACAATCTTACTTTAATAAAATCGTGCAAAACAGATAAATTTTGAACGTTTTAAGAAATCACGAAACTTGATCCAAACGTAGGTCTAGACCCATGCATTTGTGTGGTAAATTTGCTGAGCGTAATAATAACTACAAGTTATTATGAAAGGAAAACAAACTTTCTTTTATAAAACGTGCAAAACAGCTAAATTTTGAACGTTCTCAAAATTCCACGAAACTTGACCCAAATGTAGGTCTAGGCCCATGCATTTGTGTGGTAAATTTGCTAAGAGTATCGAGGAAGTGGAGGGGAAAACATATTGTTAATGTAGCATATCGAGCATTACTTGGTGCATGCATATACCATATTTGGCAAGAGAGAAATCTAAGACGATTTGAGCAGACCCATTGGCCGGCACATGTATTAGCTTTGTGTATCTTAGATGACATTAGACAGAGGATACTTAGTATTAATCTTTCATGGTCAATTAGTACATATGCGCTATATAGACTGTGGCGCATCCCTTGGCCTGTCGGGGGAGAATCCACATGATTGTTGTACTATTCTTTTTTAATTAATGAAAATTACATTTACTCCAAAAAAAAAAATTGCTAAGAGTAATAATAACTGCAAGTTAGTATGAAAGTGAAACAAACTTGCTTTAATAAAAACGTGCAAAACAACAAAAGATGGACCCAAAAAAAAAATTCTCTCTCTAAAAAATGCTCTCTCTTCCAGACACTGCTGCACCACAAAAAACACACACTAATGGAGGAGGCAAGGACACGGCCGCCGGCGAGGAGGGCGACGCCGGAGATACCGCGGCCGGTGACGGGGATAGCATGGAGCGTGGGGACAGTAGAGAAGGTGATGATGGAGGCGAGTTTCTTGGTGAATCGAAGCAGTTTGGTTGTGGATTTAGAAAATGGGTTTCTTCGAATCCGCCGGCTACCGGCGATTTTCCGGCGATTGAGGGTTGCCCTCGCTTTGGGGAGACTGTAGCAAAGATTCCGAGCGAAAAGGCAGGAGATTTGGCCACGGATAGGGCTGATTTGCGAGCACTGCCATTGTTGGGTTTTGAAGCTTTTTCAAGCTCCTTCAATGGCGGACGATGGACTGGAATCTCACCGCGTGAGTTCAATATGGCGGAATTTCTCAGCCTTGCGAGCAGAGTCATGGAAGAGGGCGATGCCGATGCAATGGAGGCTCTGGTGGCGTTAAAATCGCGATGGGAGAGAAGATTTGGCAATGGCGCAACAGCGACTAAGCAGACGGCGACGACGACTGTGGCCTCGCTACCTCACGGCCGTCGACCTATTCAAGCCCGTTGTTGTCTTCTTGGGCCGGCGAACGAAACTCGACGGGAGGATTTCATTTCTGGGCCTCCATCGACGGCGATTGGGAGGGCGAAAGGCGCTGGTGAATCGACGCCGCTTAATGGGGCAAAACCACGCTTGGACGAAGATGATGGTGGTCTGCCGGCGCTTGAAGATACTTACCAGATCCCGACGCGGCTGTGCGAGGCCCTTCCTAGCGGACAAGGCGATGAAATTACAGACCAAACGAGAGAAGCATTCAGGCGCGATTTTCCGGCGAACGGGTGAACAGCCGGCGATTTCTCCGACGACCAGTGAGGTACGCCGATTTACTGACGTGGATGTTGAGGTGGCGCCGGTCGAGAGTGTCGTGGATGCTGAGGTGGCGCCGGTTGTGAGTGACGTGGATGTTGAGGTGGCGCCGGTTGTGAGTGACGTGGATGGTGAGGTGGCGCCGGTTGGGAGTGAGTTGGACGCTGAAGTGGCGGTTGAGGTATCGGCTGACGTCAGCCCTACTAGGGCTGACGTCATCAGTGCTGCAAGGGCTGATGTCAGCGCTTACTCCTTTGCTGATGTCATCCACTGTGCTAGGGCTGATGTCATCCATGATGCT